>NC_030859.1:21354033-21654033 GCF_000208745.1 Theobroma cacao
TTTCTTGCCCAATTTAATTTCTAAACACATTTAACTAACTAAAACTATCAATTTAACTAAAAATCAAAACCTAAAAATTTCAATTTCTCTCCCCTAGAATTTCGTCCAGCCCTTGATATCACTTTTTGATCTCTCTCCTCAAGCATGTTAAATGGAAATAAAGGCATAGGAAAGGTAGAAATCAAGCTAAAATCGAAAACTCTTACCGTTAGACGCGTAAACGGTCGAAAACCGCGAATTTCCCTTTGAATTTTCTTGTTTCTCTTTGGTTTTTCTTTTTTTCTTCCTTTCCTCTCTATTTCCTCTCTTGTTCTTCTTTATGGCCGGCCAGCACTCAAAATTTGGGTTTAAATGGGCTGACTTTTTATTAAAATAATATTATTTCATTTAAAAAATGCCACGTGTCACCTTCCCATTGGCCCATTTTTAAAATTTCATCCATTTGTTTCCAAATTTTCACCATACACTTGTCCCACATATCCATAGCTTAGATAAAATTCTCAGACTTATCCAAAGTCTTGGTGGAGTAATTTTTAAAATTTACACTTTTGCCCCCGTAAAAGTGAAAAATTACATTTTTGCCCAAAAAACTGAAAAATTGCCCATAGACATATTTTTCATCCCTTATACTCATACCATTCTCCAATTTGTCAAATTTGATCTAAATTCTCTCACAATCTCAAATTTTGTCTGTGGGTGGCAAAATTACGATTTTGCCCCTACACTCCAAAATCACCAGAATTAAACTTTTTCACTTCCTATCATTAAATTATACTCCAAATAGTTAATCTTGGTCAAAAATTTCACTCCATGATCAAATTATTATCTTAGGTGGCAAAATGACGATTTTACCCTTAAATATCAAAATTTCTAATTTTACCCCAAATGAACCCTCGAACTCCGAACAATCATTTTTAGTCATTCCTGCACTATTAAATATTAAATTTCATCCTAAAATTCCTATTTGAACTAGTTCGAGGTTAAATCAATTTAAGTGTACCGTTAGGTACAATATCAGGTTTCGTCTATTCTTAGGTGCTTTTCTAGCGTAATAACATGCTACTCAATGCATGTATGTCATGACATGTATTTATAGGGTCGGGTTTTACAGTTTGTTACCAACAGCCAAGTGAATAATCTCATCAATTTTTTATGAACAACTTGTATTAATAAGAATAGTAACCTGCTCCACTAAAAAAAAAAAAAAACAGCTTTTATCAACGAAATCCATTCCATCTATAAAAATTCAACTGTAATTACCAATGAAACAAGATTGTAAGGAATACTGATGAAATGAAATCCGTCAGTATTTCGTCGATAATTTAATTACATGAATGAACAGTAAGATGGTACAAAATTTACAGATCGAATCTATCGGTTTGGTAATAGGTTACCAACAAAATTTGCCGACCATGTTAGTGACTAATTACCTTATCAGTAATGTGGTAAGACATTGGTCAGCTTACTGACAGAATTCTCATCAGTATTTATTTTTTAATTAATGACGAAAGATTTCGACGGTGATTTAGCTTATAATAAATCTTAAAATCTATATGCCAAATTTTCCATCCCATTTATCCCTATTTTAATTACCAATGAAAGATTCTGTCAATTATTTCATCGATAATTAAAATAAAAATCCACACGTCTGATTTTTTTCCTCATGTATCCTTATTTTAATTTTTGATGAAATCTTCTGTCAGTGATTTTGTCAATAATTAAAATAAAAATCTACACGCGAGATTTTTTTCCCCATTTATCCCTATTTTAATTACTGACAGAATCTTTTGTCAGTGATTCCATCAATAATTAAAATAAAAATCCCCACGTGGGATTTCTTCCCTCATTTCTCCCTTTTCTCTTCTCTCCCTTCTTCTCTGAACATGGCTTCTTCTATCTGTTTAGTTTGCTACTGCTGGACTTCATTATATCTTGTTTGCTGGCATGCTTGGAGTCGCTATACCTTCCTTTTTATTAAACTTCCTTTTTCAAGAAAGAAGACAAAGTCTAATTCTGAAAAATCATGTATTAGTAATTAATCAATTAAAAAATTACTTAAATTAGTAATTTAACAAATCAAATGATAATAATTAATCAATTCAAAATGTATGAGTAAATTTAGTAAAATTTAAATGTATTTACATTTATTAAGGTTATATTAAATCAATTAAATAATTTAACTAATCAAATGAAAAAAGTTTTAGTAGCTAAGCAATAACCTAAATTAGTAATATTAATTAATTTTAAAAATATTTAAATAAATTAAGGTGTTTAATGAGGTAATTAAATAATTTAGTTAATTAAGTGTTTAGGGTTTAAATGTAATTAAGGAATTAATTAAATTAGAAATATTATATAATATTATGTTTTATTTACATTAATTAAGCGTTCTAGGGAATTAATTACAAAATTCAACTAATTCTGAAGAATCATGTATTAGCAATTAATTAATTAATTAAATTAGTAATTTTACGAATCAAATGATAGTAATTAATCAATTCAAAATGTATTAGTAAATTTAGTAAAATTTAAATGTATTTACATTAATTAAGATTTTATTAAATTAATTAAATAATCTAACTAATCAAATGAAAAAAGTTTTCATAGTTAAGCAATAAACTAATTCTAGTATTTATTTGGATTTTGTTTTCGATTTATGTTTGTGTTAAAATCTGATAATGGACAACATCATATGTCTGTTATAATCTTTTTCTCATAATGAAATGAGATAGAAATTAGATGTATTCCCAAGTTGATTCAAGTGAATTTTTTAGGACAGAATTTGTGAATGTCATAGATGAATTTATTTCTTTTGCGTTCAATCAACCAAGATACGTGACTGAGAATAAAATCAAATGTCCTTGCTCTCGGTGCATGAATAGCAAGTTCTTCATTGCTTATAAGGTTTGAGAACACCTATTTCGTAAAGAGTTTACCAATGCATACACAATATGGGGTTGCACATGGCGAATCATTCCATGCTAAGCAATGATCGTGACATTTTGTTGGTGAGCGGAATGAAGTTGTTAATGAATTTAGAGTAGAAAATCCATATGCTGAAATGGTTATGGATGCTTTACTATCGGAGTTTTAGTTCAATGATAAGATCCATGATGAACCAATCTTTCCAGAAGATCCAAATCCAAACGTTGCGTCATTCTTTTTGTTGTTGAATGATGTTGATGCAACTTTGTGGGTCGAATGTGAGAAGCACACAAAACTGTTAGTTATGTCCCAATTACTAAATGTGAAGTTAGAACTTAACATGAGTGAGACATGCTTTAATCGTCTGATGTAGCTAATGAAAGGGATGTTGCTAACCGATGAAGCATTGCCGACAAACCTTTATAAAATGAAGACACAATTGAAAGAACTTGAGCTCGGCTATCAAAATATCATGCATGTAAGAATAATTGTGTGTTGTTTTATAATGAATATTCCGAGTTGCCTTATTGTCTATCCTGTGGTCATTTTCAGTATAAACCAAATAAATCAAAAGGAAGAAAGGAGAAAAAAATTCGTTAGGGAAAATTGTAAAACACATGACATGGCATGCCACACACCAATCTAATGATGGAGTGCTAAGGCATCTTGTTAATGGTTAAGCATGGCAACATTTTAATCGCACCCATTAGTTTTTTGCTTTTAAGCCACACAGCGTCAAACTCTGTTTATGTTCAGATAGTTTTTGTCCATTCGAACCAACAACGAAACCGTATTATGTTTGGCTTGGAATATTCACTGTCTATAACTTACCTCTATGGATGTGCATGAAGCAACCGTATGTCTTTCTTAGTATAGTCATCCCAAAGAGGACAAGTCCCATACAGAACATTGATGTGTTCCTCCGACCTTTCATAGATGACTTAAAAGCTCTATGTGATGAAGGATTGGTCACGTATGATGCCTTTACTCACCAAATTTTTTTCTATGAGCAACAGTCCTATAAACCATTAATGATTTCCCTACATATGATATGTTGTTTGTTTGAGGCACTCATGAACGTTTATCATGTCCATATTGCATGGAATATGGAAAGAGTTTCTTTTTGGAGTACGAGAATAAGGCTTGTTTTTTTGTTGTCATCAACAATTCTTGTCGATGGATCATCCTTTTCATCGCCAAAAAGATAAATTTAAGAAACGTGTTAAACGGGACCCTCCAATTCTTTGGTTATCCAATGCAGAGATCTTAGAACTATTGGAGTCAATTCCAAATATCATGTGTGGGACAAATGTGGGAGACCAGAAATTATCGAGTTTTGATCAAACCCATAATTGGACTAAGAACATATTTTAGAAGTTGTCGTATTGGCAGACAAATCTCATTCGTCACAACTTGGATGTGATGTATATTGAGCGTAGTATATTTGAAAATATATTCAATACGATGATGGATATTCCAACGAAAACGAAAGACTATATCAAGGCTCGCCGTGATTTGGAGTTGTATCGCAAGCATTAGGAATTGCACTTAATTGAAAATAACAATAAACTTTTTAAACTGAAAGCTTCATACACTTAATTGAAAATACAATATGGAGAAGAATTTTAGTATGTCAGATCTTGGCTTAATGAATTATTTTCTTGGAATATAAATACGCCAAACAAACAAAGGCATTTTTGTATCACAAGGAAATTATATCAAGAAAATTTTCAGCAAATTTCACATGAGCAATTGCAACTCAGTTTCCTTTCCTTTTGTTGTGAATCAGAAATTTACTACTAATGATGGTTGCAAGCCTAAAGATGCTTCAAATTTCAGAAGTCTAATTGGAAGTCTGTTGTATGTTTACTCTACTCGTCCAGAACTAATGTACTCAATAAGTCTACTATCCAAATTTATGAATGAACCTACTGATGTTCATTTTGCAACTACTAAACGTATCCTTATACATCTTATAGGCAGCATCAGTTATGGCATATACTTTGGCAAATTGAAGGAAATAAATTTGGTCAGATACTCAGATAGTGACTAGGTAGGTAGTGTTGAGGACTCCAAAAGTACTACTGGTTATACATTCACTTTTGGCAATGGAGTGTTTACCTGGAATTCACACAAGTAATGTGTTGTTGCTTAGTCATCTACTGAGGCAGAGTACAAGGCAGCCAATGCAGCGGCCAATCAAGCAATGTGGTTGAGGAATGTCTTAAATGACTTAACCTTTGTGCAACAGTCTCCAACAAGTATATTAGTTGATAGCAAGTCTGTAATTGCCATCACAAAAAAAATTCTGTGTTTCATAGCAAGACTAAGCATATCAAGGTAAAATTTAATGCTATAAGAGAGGCTGAAAGGAATGGTGAAATCATCCTAGAACATTGATCTTTTGTTAATCAATTGGCAGGCATCATGACTAAGACTCTGCCTAAACCCAAGTTTGAAGCCTTTAGAACCAACATGCATGTGTGTTGTTGATGTAGGCTTCAAGGAAGAGTTTTGTTAGGATAGTCTTGAATTGTGATTTAATTAGGTTTGTTTAATTCTAATTAAATTAGTATACTTTACAAAATAGTCTTTAAATCTAGTTAAACTAGAATAACAATTCCTAATTTTATTAGGATAAGATTCCTAATTGTATTAGGATAAGGTTATTGTATTTGATACTATAAAATGACCCTATGGGTTAAAGAATAAAATCACCTAGATTTAGAGAGAGTGATTTAGGTGTAAGTGGGATAAGGGTTATGAGTTTAAGACTGTTTCTTGTAATCTCCTGATTTTTCTCTTAGTGGATTTTTCTCTGTTACTGTGCCCGTGGACGTAGGGCATCAAAAGACCGAACCACGTAAATTCTTGCGTTCTTGTGAGTTTGCTTGATTTCTTTCTTTCTTTATTCTTTTGATTGGGTTAGATCTTGGGCAATTCTTTAGAGATAATTCCGCAATTT
Source organism: Theobroma cacao (assembly GCF_000208745.1). NCBI lineage: Eukaryota > Viridiplantae > Streptophyta > Magnoliopsida > Malvales > Malvaceae > Theobroma > Theobroma cacao. The sequence continues at coordinate 21,359,924 of NC_030859.1, forward strand.
CCCAACAAACTGGTATCAGAGCTTCAAGGTCTTGGGTCAATCTGAATCTCGCTATGGCAACTTCGTCGATCAAGTATGAGATTGAAAAGTTTAATGGAAGAAACTATTTCAGCCTGTGGCGTGTTAAGATGCGCGCATTGCTAGTGCAACAAGGACTGTTGAAGGCACTGAAGGGAAAAGAGCATCTTCCCTCGAATTTATCTGATGGTGAGAAAGATGACCTTATGGAAAAAGCACATAGTGCTATTCTCCTTGCTTTGTCTGATGAGGTGCTAAGAGAAGTCACGGATGAAGAATCTGCTGCTGCAGTGTGGTTTAAACTCGAAAGTATTTATATGACCAAGTCCCTGACGAATCGGCTTTATATGAAGCAACGATTGTATACTCTCAAGATGAGTGAAGGTACGTCCGTTAATACCCACATTGATGAATTTAATAGAGTTATTCTTGATTTAAAGAATATCGATGTTAAAATTGAGGATGAGGACCTAGCCCTAATTCTTTTATGTTCTTTGCCTCCATCGTATGAAAATTTCGTGGATACTATGCTTTACGGCCGAGACACTCTCACTTTCGAGGATGTAAGGGCATCTTTAAATTCCAAGGAATTAAAGAAGAAAGTTGGTGGTATTCGGAATGAAAATCAAGCAGAAGGTTTGGTTGTAAATAGAGGTAGAGGTAAAGAGAAAGGCTTAGACAGAAAAGGTAAATCTAGAGCAAAAGGGAAAACTTGCTGGAATTGTGGTCAGAAAGGGCATTTTCGTCAAGACTGTATCAAATTCAAGGATGATGAAAAGTTTAATAAGTCTGAGAATACTGCAAACGTGGTTGGAGATGACTTTGATACTTTTGAGGAAACTGATAATGTTCTTGCAATTACTAATTGTAACCTGATGGATACATGGATCTTGGATTCGGCTTGTTGCTTTCATATATGTCCTAGGCGTGATTGGTTTACAACTTATCAATCTGTTAATATGGGCACTGTACAATTAGGAGATGATTTCTCTCTCTCAGTTGTTGGAATTGGCACAATTAGAATCAAGATGTTTGATGGTATGGTAAGAACACTTGAGGTAAAACATGTCCCTGACATGAAAAAGAATTTAATATCCTTGAGTTTGTTAGATAAGAAGGGCTACAAATATAGTGGCCAAGATGGTGTCTTGAATGTATCTAAAGGAGCCTTAACTATCATGAAGGGCAAGTTATCCGGTGACCTTTATTGTCTAGTGGGAAACACGGTCATTGAAACTGTTTCTGTGGTCTCATCTAATGATCCTGAAGATGATGTAACACGTTTATGGAATATGAGATTTGGTCATATGAGCGAGAGAGGGATTAGAAAACTAAGTAAGCATAGTTTGCTGTGTGGTCAAAAGAGTGGAAAGCTAGATTTCTGTGAGCAACATAGAGTGAAATTTAGCACTAAAACTCATCAAACCAGGGGTACAGTAAACTACATCTATTTAGATTTGTGGGATCCTTCTCCGGTGGTATCAAAAGGTGGATCATTATACATGTGGATCTTTATTGATGATTTTTCAAGAAAGGTGTGGACGTATCTTCTAAAGGCTATGAGTGAAGTGTTAACCACCTTTTTGCATTGGAAGGTATTGATCGAGAAGCAGACTAAGAAAAGGATCGAGAGCTTTCGAACAAACAAAGGTTTGAAATTTTGCAAATGTGAGTTTGGTCTATTCTACAAGAATGAGAAAATCGTTAGACATCGCACTGTCGACAAAACACCATATCAAAACGATATTGTAGAATTGATGAAGAAAACACTTTTGGAGAGAGCAAAATACGTGTTCTCAAATGTTGGCCTAACCAAAGTATTTTGGACAGAAGCTATCAACAAGGCTTGTTACTTGGTAAATCGGTCTCCATCAACTGCAATTGAATTTAAGACTCCCAAGGAAGTTTGGTCTGGTAAGCCTGCTGATTATTTTATATTGAGAGTATTTGGTTGTCCTGTTCATGTTCATGTGAGTGATGGTAAACTTGAGTTGAGGGCGACAGAGTGCATATTCCTAGGCTATGCATATGGGGTGAAGGGTTATTGGTTGTGGTGTACTGATTGTAAGTTCCCCAAGTTTATGGTGAGTCGGGATGTTACCTTTGACAAGTCTGCATTACTTTGTGGGATAAAGTCTAGAATTGCAAACACATCAGACCAAGAAGTTGGCAAGCAGGTGGAGCTTGAAATCAATGCTCTTGTGACAGTGCGAGATGATAGTGAAATCCAGAAAGAATTGCAAGAGGTACAAGAATTGGTATCTCAACGAAGCATTACTTGTATTGATGGTGATTTTGATTCTTATGTTTTATTTGTGGAAGTAGAGATTGAAGAGCCTTACTTTTATCATGAGAAAATTATATATGTCGAGTCTTCTAAGAAGATTGAGTCTCTACACTGGGATCAAACATGGGAGCTTGTGAAAACACCTAAAGTTACTATTGAAGTTGGCTTAGTGTGTGAAGGAGGTGCAAACATTAGTCGTAATGTGGTTGGCTTCTCCAAATCAGATTTTGCTGGTGATCTAGATAGTAGAAGATCTCAAACGGGGTATGTGTTCACTCTCTCAGGATCTGCAATCAGTTGGAAAGCAGTTCTTCAATCAACCTTTGCTTTGTCTACAACTGAAGCTGAATATATGGCTGTGACCGAGGCAGTGAAGGAGGCTTTGTGGCTTAAAGGCTTGGTTAGTGATCTTGGTTTTGAACAAACACAAACAGTTGTGTTTTGTGATAGTCAAAGTGCTATACATTTGACTAAAAATCAGATGTTTCATGAGAGAACCAAACACATCCAAGTCAAGTGTAACTTCGTTCGAGAGATTATTTCTAAAGGTGAGATTGTAGTAAAGAAAATAGCTACAGATGAAAATCCGGCAGATATGCTAACTAAGTCAGTTTCTGGGATAAAGTTCAAGCATTGCTTGGACTTGATCGGTGTTCGTAGTGCTTGAGGCCCTTTGGGGCAGTGGCGGTGTCGACAGAGATTGGTTCGTAAGGTGGAGCTTGGTGAATTCAAGCCTAAGGTGGAGATTTGTTAGGATAGTCTTGAATTGTGATTTAATTAGGATTGTTTAATTCTAATTAAATTAGTATACCTTATAAAATAGTCTTTAAATCTAGTTAGATTAGAATAACAATTCCTAATTCTATTAGGATAAGATTCCTAATTATATTAGGATAAGGTTATTGTATTTGATACTATAAAAGGACCCTATGGGTTAAAGAATAATAATCACCTAGATTTAGAGAGAGTGATTTAGGTGTACGTGGGATAAGGGTTATGAGTTTGAGACTGTTTCTTGTAATCTCCTGATTTTTCTCTTAGTGGATTTTTCTCTGTTACTGTGCCCGTGGACGTAGGTCATCAAAAGACCGAACCACGTAAATTCTTGTGTTCTTGTGGGTGTGCTTGATTTCTTTCTTTCTTTATTCTATTGATTGGGTTAGATCTTGGGAAATTCTTTAGAGATAATTCCGCAATTTCCCAACAAGTTTAAATAAAGGCGGAGGGGCGGGGGAGCCAGTCGCCCCCCCACCCCAACAATTTAAGAAATTATATAAGTTACTCTTTTTTAAAAAAATTTAATAATTTCATCCCTACAAAAATTTGAAAATCTTTTTAACATATTTTGATTTTTTTAGAATTTTATAATTTTGTCTCTACAATAATTTTTTATTTGATGAAATGTCCCATAACAATTAGTTAACAGCTAATTTTAATAGGACTAAAATAATAACTATTGCAATAGAATTATTCCCAAACCCTACTCATCCAAAACCTCACAACCACCCTCTCTTGTTCTCTTTTCTTTTTACCAAAACCCATAAAAATAAAAATAAAAATTTCTATTTCACTTTTTTGCTTGCCAGCATTCTCTGTGTGGAATACTTCTAATTCGGTAACTCAATTTTTATCTGATGATAATGGGTAAGTTTGATTTATTTACTTATTTTATTTTTAATATTTTCAACTTTAAATTTTTTCTTTATTTAATAATTTCTACTTGGTGATTTTGATTTAGGATTTACCATCTTAATAATTTTTTGTTGAAAACAACAAAATAAAGATTTGATTAAGCACCTAACGTTAGTTATTACTTATTTATTTAGGCATTGTTTGATTGCTCTCCTACAAATTACTTGTGTTTTTTTTATTTGCTAAGATTCTTGTGAACAATTAAGTTTTTTATTCAAGATTGCTTCCTCATTGAGTTGTTTATTGATATTGCATTAATTTTTATGATTAATTTTAGAGAATTGCTTCCCATTGAATTATTCATTGATAGCCCTTAATATTTTTTAATGAAATGCTTTCTATCGAGATTTTTGTTATTATATTTGTTAATTTTTGTTTGTTGTTAAGTTTATCTAGAAATTGAGATTATTTTCATATTAAATTATTTATAATTATACTAGTTAATTCTTTTAAGTAAATTATTAAGATTGATTCTTTGAATGATTTTTAGAATTTATTTGTATAATTTTCATATGAATTTTTTTTTCATTTAAATTGTTTTCTATTGTCTTCGGCTCTTCGCCCCCCAAACACGAAACCTTGACTCCGCCACTTAATGTAAAGCTAGCTTTTAATAAGCGGGTGGACTTGTTTTTGTATTTGGTTTGTTGTACTGGTTATTAAGGATAATGTACCTTAATCAACAAGTGTTAACCATGTGTGGTTCATATTTAAGGTTGTAAATGGTTGTTCATGAATGAAGAACTTTGATTTCATCAATCTTTGCTCTCTGCTTTTCTTTCCTTTGCTGCAGAGAACTTGTACTTCTTTCTCTTTGGATTTGTGACAGCTCGCACTTTCTTGTTACTAGAGCAAAATACAACAAAGAAAGTACATACGTGGGAGATGTCCTTTAATGTCTGGCTGCAGATGTTCTAACCATTGAGATGCAAGCTGGCGGGTGAAAAACAATGTGTCACTCATATCAGTTAAGTCATTCGTTTCTCCATTACAGCCACCAAAGAAACATAAATCATCTTTAACAACTGAGAATAGTTGATTCAAGATATTTAGTTTTACTGTACAGACAACAGCAAACATCGGGTATCTAAATCTTGCTTCATTGCCATGTTTTTATCATGTACAAAGATGAATAAGCTTCTGGCCATCACTCTACTATTATCTTTTCAACATCTAATCGTTATTATACCAACTATTCTGACACTTTTCAAGGATGTTCTGAAATAAAGATTTAAATAACATATACAAATTCAAGAAGAAAAGGATTTGTTATAGTATATGTGTCAGTGGGTACCTTATATACTTATAATGATGATGTTTCTAATTCTTTTCTATTTTTGTAACTATGTATTGTGAATCTAGTCATTGCACTGACATCTGGTGCATCCAATGTAAGTTTCTTTGAGTTGAGCTGTATATGTTTACATTTGACAAATGTAAAATCTGTAAGAAACAATTGTTCTTATCCTTAACCATCGGAATCTCCCTCCTGTTTGAAAGTTATCTCCAAGAAGGATGAAAATCCTGAAAAGGTAAATACTTTTGTTGTAAAGTTACACCTACTACTCCGAATGCAAAGTCCAAATGAGGTACACATGTATGATTATGAAAAAGAAAAGAGGGAAATTATGAGAGATAACTTTTTTCATAAGTTTAATTTAAAAATATCATTTATTATCATTTTTAGTCAATTTTTTACATAACTTGACAACAATGCCTTTTAAATAATTTTAAACAAATTAAAATGGTTTTAATTTTCTCGATCCCGCCATCTAGATAAAAATTTTAAAATTAAATCTCGATTTCTCTCTCTTACCAAATACTGTTTATTTCGCCTTCCAGCTCTTTCTAGCCATCCCGAATAGCATAGATAACATCAAGCTCTTTCTTATTTTGCTTTATTTTTTGGATAGTGTATCTTGGGGTTCTCAAGGGCAATGAATAGCGATTTTACTCTTTTATAGTGATTGCAGTAAGCATGATGAATGTGGTAACTGGATGCTTTCTAGTGATGACTTGCTTCAAAACGTGTGCTGCAATGGAAATGCTTGTGTTGATGAGTTAGATCAGATTGGTTAAAATGATGAACTCCAGGAGAAAGAACAGCTAAAGTATGTTTAATGGGTTTTTATGGTGGTTCACGGTTTTGTTGTATTTGAGATTGAGATGATTGTTAAGCATGTTTGTTAGAGATTTTGTTTCTTTTTATGAGATTTTGAGTTAGAATTGTTCAGGGAATATTTTGTAAATGGAGTATATTTTATTTTTGCACAAGGTGAGTGAGCAAGGCCCTTCCGATAGGGATATATTTTGTCTTGCTTCAGAGGGTTATGGAATTTTGTAACCTCTCTTTTATGAAATGTACAATTTCTTGGCTTAGCAAAAACAAAAAAAAAGTATGTGTTTTAAGTTCTTAAGTTTATTGGTTTATTCATAAAACCCTAAAGATGAGGAGTTGAAATTGATTAAACATATTTGTACATTAGAATACTGTATGACTTTGACAACTTAAACCTAGCTGTGAGCAGGCAAATCAATTGGTTATTAGATATTGCATTATTGGTTTTTAGACATTGTGTCACTAGTTTTTTAAATATTGCGTAACTGGTTTTAGGCATTGCATGATTAATTTTAGACATTGCGTGACTGATTTTTAAGCAATGTATAAGTCACGCAATGCCTTATTAACAAGTCACGCAATGCCTTATTAACTAGTCACGTAATTCCTATCAACTAGTCAAGCAATGTCATATCAACCAGTCACACAATACTTAAAAATCAGTCACGCAATGTTTAAAAATTAGTCACGTAATATCTACAAATTAGTCATGTAATACCTAAAAATTAGTAATGTAATGCCTAAAAACTAGTCAAACAATGTCCAAAGACTGATTACGTAATGTCTAAAAATTACCAAAACTACTGTATTTTATTTAACAAAAACAATAATTTCAAACAATACACCATATTCCATCTAACAACATAATTAATGAATATGCCTACTTGATGAAAAATACTCAAAATGCTTAAAGGTTTTTCTTCATGTATCAAAAATCACTCCAAACTGCTTAAAAATGCTCAAAAAGTTTTTTTTCGTGCATAAAAAACTATTTCAAAATATTTAAAATGCTTAAACGTTTTTCTTTCTGATAAGGAATACTCCAAAGATGAATGGTCTAACGACAAAAGCTCAAAGAATATGAGTCGGTTTGAGACACGGACCTAAACATATGGGTCCGTTTCATTAAAGATAGTTTTGTTCAAAATTAATTTATCTTGGTTAAAAATAGTAAAATTATAAAGAAAACTATTTTTGAAAACACTTTACGTATGAGAGATATTTTTGAAAAGATTTCAAAAGAGAAATTAATGAAAAGGACCTTCTCCATTATGTAAACTTGGTTCCGCTTACTTTGTTTCATTCCAAGGACAAGTTGAGAAAAATTTTCCATTGTCACCCAATTAGAGCTATTCTCTCCCTAGATACTATCAACTTTCTTCAAACACGAACGAAGCCTTGCTTTCAGCCATGGAAAATAGTTCCTCAAAAAATGTTACCTTTTCATTGTTGTCATGGGGCTTGCTTTATTTTGCTACCTCTAGACTTGTTTCTTTTCATTCACCGTTTCTCTTCGTGATCCTCATTATATTCCTTTTTGTTGTCAAAGCAAAGGGCAAAGCCAGCAAAACAAAGAGCAACCAAGCATCTCTCCCTCCAGGCCCAACTCCCTGGCCAATCATTGGAAACCTTCCGGAGATATGGATAAAGAGGCCAGCCTTTCGGTGGATTCATGGCCTTATGAAAGAACTCCACACTGATATTCTTTGCGTCCGCCTTGCAAATATTCATGTCATCGCTGTCACTTCGCCTGTCATTGCTCTAGAGTTTTTGAAGAAAAATGATTCAGTTTTTGCATCAAGGCCTGTTACGATGGCAACCGAGTACTCCAGTCGAAGATTCTTGACAATAGCTGTGGTTCCGTGGGGAGATCAATGGAAGAAAATGAGAAGGGTTGTAACCTGTGAGATTCTCAGCACATCCAAACTTCACTCTTTACTTGAGAACAGAACCGAAGAAGCTGATAACCTTGTTAGGTTCATCTACAACCAATGCAAGAGCAATGGCCATGATAATTCCACCGCCTCAGCAGTCGTTAATCTAAGACTTGCAATGAGGCAATACGGCGGAAATGTCATCAGGAAGATGATATTCAACCGAAGATACTTTGGGGAAGGTAGAAAAGATGGAGGCCCTGGATATGAAGAAGAAGAGCATGTGGAATCACTCTTCACAGTGCTCAGGCACGCTTACTCTTTCATCTTGTCAGACTATATACCTTGGTTGAGATCATTTGATTTGGAGGGCCACGAGAAGACTGTTAGTAAGGCTATGAAAATTGTGAATGAGTACCAGGATCCCTTGATTGACGAGAGGGTCCAAGAGTGGAGAGAAGGCAAGAGGACGGAGTCTGAAGACCTCCTTGATGCCTTCATTTTAGCCAAGGATTCGAATGGGAAGCCAGCTCTTTCAATCGAAGAGATTAAAGCCCAATGCGCGGTGAGATAATCTAACCATACATACCTTTTCTGCCATGTGTTTTTGGTCTGGTCATAACAAAAACTAATTTGATTAGTTATAGTAATAGTAACAATATTTATCATCAAATTTGTGTTTGGTATTAGTCTGAATATTTTGTTTATGCAGGAGTTAATGCTTTCAACCGTAGACAATCCTTCAAATGCTGTGGAATGGGCAATGGCGGAAATGATCAACCAACCTGAAACTCTCCTGAAAGCAGTCGAGGAAATAGATGCTGTGGTCGGAAAAGAGAGGTTGGTTCAAGAAGCTGACATTCCCAAACTCAACTACGTCAAAGCTTGTGCAAGGGAAGGCTTTCGTCTTCACCCCGTTGCACCCTTTAACATACCCCATGTTTCAACCGCCGACGCCACTGTTGCTGGCTACTTCATCCCCAAAGGTAGTCACGTCTTGCTCAGTCGTTACGGCCTAGGCCGGAACCCCAAGGTTTGGGATGACCCACTGAAGTTCAACCCTGAGCGCCATTTGAAGGATGGTTCCATGTGCGTTGATCTGACAGAGACAGACCTGAGGTTCATTTCTTTCAGCACAGGGAGGCGCGGGTGCATGGCCGTGGCTCTTGGGACTGCAATGACCGTGATGCTGTTGGCAAGGCTGCTTCAAGGTTTCACTTGGAGGGTTCCACCTAATGAGGCAAGCATCGATCTCTCTGAAGCAAACGATAATCTCTTCATGGCCAAACCTCTGCAAGCACTTGGTCAACCTCGCTTGCCTGCTCATCTTTATCCAGCTAATTAATCAGTCATGAAAAAGCTTCAATTATGAATAAACCTGTAATTAATTTGAATATTTCCTGCTATGAAGCTCTTTTTATGAAGGTTGATTTCAATTTGGTAATTGGGCACTTTGTGGCTTATGAATTATATTAATAAATTATTCTACAAAGTATTTGAAAAATAATGTTTAGTTCTCACTAATGATATATGAAATTATTTATTGCATATACTTTTTTCTAGTATTTATTTTCTTGCTAAACAACAGGGGTTTTGCTCTTTTCCTTCTTTAAGGCTTGAGTTGAATCATACCATTGCCTTCTTCAATAAACAAGCTCAATGAATAAATTTTGGATCCCTATGGATATATAGGTGGTACAATCACACATTCTATAAATACATCACACCTCAGTTCTCATAACCCACCATAGTCACAATGGAGAAAAGCAATGTAGCACTCTCCTCATATTACTTCACCAATGGAAATGCATAACATTTCAATGAAAATGGCACAAAAAGTTTGAACAAATTTTCATTTTTGTTTCAAAAAGAACCTCACAGTGCAACAATTGCATTTCTAACAACAAATTCTGCCCCTATGATTATAAAGGCTTACAAAAAAAAAAAAAAAGAAGAAAAAATGGCCTCACTTCTGGTGTTAGGAATTCACAACCCAGCAAGGCCTTATCAACCTAATAACTAGTTTTGCATAATGCACATTGATGTTTCTAGGCTAGCATTAAGAAAGAAAATTCAATTGAAATTAGGAAGCCATAGTTAATCAGATGAGAGAACAGGGTACATTCTCCTTTGACAACAGAAAATCGCAGGTTGAGTATATTGAAGCCGCAGCTGCCCTGACAGCCAATTCCTTCTCATAGCTATCCCCCATCCCTGATCTGCACAAGAACGTGATTAAATTGTAAAATGATTCATGAGTATCTGCTTTACACCCAGAGCTAAATGAGACGAGAGAAATAAGAAAATCTTGATAGAAATTCCTATCAACCAGCCAACACAAAATGAAAGAACAAGCATATGGATATAGTTAGATGTCAGCTAAATTCTTGAGATATGTTAAGCTAAGATAGTCGCACTTATACAAGGTCTTTCTGGTGGGGTTGCATTTGACAGGATCCAAGGGTGGGATTGAACCTCAGATTGCAACCCACCAACCATTAAGGGGTGGTTATCTGACAATCAAGCCGAAAAGATCTGTAGTCACATGCATGCAATTTCAGCCTGCGTAGAAAATTACATCATGAAATGCAATGTGCATCCTAAACAAAGCAGAAATGATATATGAGGGCAATGGTCAGCGTCAGGAACAGTGAATGGAAGTACAAAACTGTTTTAAATCCTTATCATAAGAGCAAAATCTTGCAGATTTAGATGGTTAATAAAGCAACAAAATACCTTTGGATTTCCAATTTCAACATTTTTAGTTTTCATGGGCAAAAGAAATTATCAATCATTGAGATGTTACAATGGATATAATAATCTGAGGCATATCAAACCATCAAAATAAAAGAAAATAATAATAAAACTACACTTCAAAAAGCCTTACCTGATATTATTTTCTGATGCTCCTAGTTGTGGTAAACTGTAAAGCAAGTTCCAATGCATATGTTGCAAGCCCTGATCACAATGCAGTTGCATACCTTTTACTTGGTTCAACCAACTTTCCTGGAATATAAGTGGGAAAGTAAGAAATATTAGAAAAGAAATATTAGAAATACCCTTCTCTACTTAAGAGAAAAATAGATTGAGAAGAAGCAAATGAACTTGAAAGGATCAAATTCAATTAAGTAGCATACCAACTCAATGCCCTCTTTTCAATAACACCTAAGGTGCTAGCCTTTACTAAAAGGTGGGTCCACATTATCCACCTTTCCTCTTCATAAAGGTTAATGATAAAAGAATACCTAGATCAAAGGTGGAAAGAATACTTAGGTTTAAATTAGATAGCCTAGGTCCCTTGACTTCCAAGCAACAAACACTAGAGACAGTAAGTATAGTCTTCTTCTACCAAAAGAAGAAACCCCGAGTACCATTCCTTAAAATAACGATAAACATGGTAGCTTTTCTGTAACTTACTAGCTGTTTCTCTTCTTCAGAAAGAGCTTTATCCATCTGATCAAACAGTGCACTCCATCTTGCTCTATGCATCTCAGCGGTAGCATCAGTGGAAAATCCATCAGCAGAAGTTGTTATGAGATTAGGCTCACTCTCTTGGTTAGAGGAGAATTCTTTGGATATTAGAAAAGGGAGTTCTGTTGTAATTACAGCTCGCACTTTCTTCTTACTACGTCGCAATGCTGAAAGTGCAGAGCAAAATACAACAAAGAAACTACATAAGTACATATTCTACTCTAAACGTCTAATAGCAGTTTGAGTGAAAGAGAAATACCTGAAAGACGTCCTTTAATATCTTGCTGAAGAAGTTCTAACCATTGAGATGCAACGCTCGCAGCTGAAAAAAATGTGTCAATTATATCAGTTAAGTCATTCATTTCTCCATTACAGTCACCAAAAAAACATAAATCATCTTCAGCAACTGAAAATAGTTGATTCAAGATTAGTTTTATTGTACAGACAACAGCAAACATCAGGTATCCAAATCTTGCTTCATTGCCATATTTTTTCATGTACATAGATAAAAATGTTAAAGAATAAGCTTCTGGCCATCACTCCACTATTATCTTTTCAACATCTAATCATTGTTATCAACTATTCTGACATTTTTCGAGGATGTTCTGAAATAAACATTTAAATAAAAAATACAAATTCTGACCTTTTACAGAAAGAAAAGAAGCGCTGGTAAAGTTTGCTGACTCCTCATTAGAAAACGAGCTAGCATTCTCAGATGCCTTAGTTGATGATGACAACTTCAGTGCTAGTGCATCATCCTCACTGACTGGGTCTACCATGCTTGAGTCACCATCTCCACTTCTTTCCTCTGAAATTGAGGAAAATGGCTTATGCATTGGCACTAGATAACCTCTTGCTTTCTTGCTCATAGATTTAGTATTTGGAGGCCCATCTTCATGGTAACAACTGAGTCGATGTAATGCTGAGTCATCAATATTTCCATGATCCTTCTTACCATCATCTTCTTTAGTTCCACTTTTGCTTTCTGAATGCAAATTTTCAAGCTTTTCAGACTTTACTAAGGCCTCTATTATGGAATGTACCTGTTTTCTATTTCTAACATGATTTATAATCCCAGGGTTCAATCCATTGAGCAGTCCACTTGGAGCAGCAATTTTTGTGAACCTGTCCACCTGTTCTCTCTTTGCAAGCTCCATCTTCTTCTTAAGCACATCATTCTTACTTTTCCTCCCACGTTGCTTAGGCACTGGTATTCCGCTATGAGAAGATGACAGTAACCCATTTTGCATAGATATGCCTCCATGAGAAGATGAAAGAAAACCATTTTGCTTCATCTCCTTCCAAACTCTTAATGAGTCTTTCTCCTCCACTGGACCAATAGAACTTCCACAATCAGAAACATCTTTTGGCTTCAAATTGTTGACATGTTTGTGAGGAACTGATTCACAGTTTATCGAGCTAGAAACATCTTCCGCATTCAGATCCAAGCCAATGCCTTTTGAGGTCGCACAATTACTCTCTTGCGAACACAGTTTGTCAAACTTTTCTTCACATTTCGGGTTGTTATCAGAGGATTCATTGTTAGCAAAGCAAACTTCAGTGTTAAGATCAAGAGGCCGGGAGAGCGGCTGGACCACTCCCAATAACTTGTCCCCTGTAGTCCTTTCAACTTGAGAACCATCAAAATTGAGGGTTAATGGTACCTCAGTAACTTGAGATACCCCCTCTCCACTAACCTGCAATGGCTGACTAGATTCTCTTCTTTTCAAAGATTTTGAATTGTGGGCATTGATTTCTGTTGCAAAAATGAAAAGAGAAAAGAAAAAAAGTTGTCAACAATATAAGCTACATTAAAATTAGACAAAAGTAACAAATAGAAACCGCTATCATTAATACTTGAATATCATTATAAACTTCCATTATTTTTCCAAATCCCAACAGAAAAAGGGAGAAAAAGACATAGATAAGGCAACCAAAAATGAATCAACTCTAATGCATTATAAGAAGAATAATTTACCAGTAATTGGAATGAACAGCACCACCCACCCACCCCCCTCCCCCTCCCCAAAAGGAAAAAAGCATAAAAATTTACCTTCAGAGCGGATGACAGAATCAAGATCTCTCATTTTGACTCGCTTAGGTGAAACTTCATGTCTTTCTTCCAACTCATCTATGCTCCTCTTCCCTCCCACCAACTATAAAACAATCGAAAACCAAGAAAATGAACCAAAACTTTAAAAACCAACAAAGGAAAATTTGAAGAAGAAATGTAAAAGACCAACCTTTGAATCAGATCCAGGTATCAAGACCAAGCCTTTAGAAACCATGGCAGATTCAGCTTGATCTTCCATTTCTTCAAAAAACCCAATTCTCAAAATTTCAAAACTTTGCGAGAACCAAGTTCATGGGGTTCGAGAAAGAATCAAGAAAAGCTCCAAACTTTAGAACAAATACAGGTTTTGCTGAAAAGGGTACTCGAGAATCTGTAGAAACGAATGGAAAGTTAACTGTGAAGAGAGATTGGTGGGGTACCTAGAGTAGATCTGTTGGTGCTCTGAAGGGGGAATTCGGGGTTTGGATTTGAATTTGCAGAAGAGAGAGAGAAAGACAAGGGAGAGGCGCGCTTTTCAGGATTAAGAAAGGTTTTGTCTGAGGATGTTATATATATATATGTAAGTAGAGATAGAAACAACGTGGGATTGCCTTTGGGGGAGGAAGGGAAGGGGGGTTATGGTTTTGTCTTTTCAAATTCAAATACGAGGTTGGATGGAGGGACTTCTGCTTTGCTTTTGCCACGCCTTCCCCCCGCCTCTGTATATGCCAATCTCATCCTTACGGGCTTAAGCCCTTTTGGGGATGGATCCACTAACAAAGTTCAATTAAAAATCTCCCTCCTCATCTCACTAAATCGAACTTTTAAAACGATTTCGTAATAATCATTTTTGATAACTTCTTCAAAAATCACTCATGTTCGTGTTATTTTCACTCAAACATGCTTAATTGTGAGTTTTAATAAGATTCGGTACATTAATATTGACGTGTTTTAAATTGAGATTTTTTTTAATTAGAAATAGAGAGTTTTTTAACATTAAAGTATGCCTTTAAAGCAATGAGATTTGACAATTCACATACCATAAACCATATCTTAATATGGGTATATTCATTTATTTTAGCTTTTGTTAAGTTTTAGGAAATACAATTGAGAAATTTACTAAGGTACATAACCCATGTCAATGTTGATAGGATGTCTCTAAGGTTTTATAAGAACTTGTAGTTACAATTACATGGCATTCTAGCTATATACATACTCTAAAATAATACTAATAAAGTCATATTTTATAGTTAAAAACTTTGTTTTTGGTGGCAATTCTTTTGAAACACTATGATTTACTGCTTCAGTTTCTTTGCTCTCTTTGCTATGTGGTGTTAAACTGGCAATTTCGCAACTTTTGCTTACTGCAACTCTGGCAGTGCATTAGATATAGAGAATACGGCACTGCGGGGGTTGAACATATGGTTCTTGTACATACGTATGTAAGTCTGTAATTTGGTTTTTCTACTAGAAAAGTAACATCTCATAACTGTAATTTGGTTCTTGCTCCTGGAGTGATGAAACATTGGGAACTTATCTTTTTTCTTCTGAGAACGACATAAAGAAACATACATAGAAACCATGATTTATCTGTTTTGTTTCCTGTGCAAGTACATTAGTTCTGTTCTGATGGCAGGAAGATCAAAGTAATGTGACAAGATCTAGGAATTCAGAATCCATGTACATAGCCTGAGTAGTGTGTATAGAGCAAGCAATTCTTAAGTTTATGCTTAGGTTTCCCCATCCCTTTGCCTTTCACATCCGAAGCACTGATTTGAGATTCATAGCCTTGAAAGCTTCCTTGGTAGATGACACATTGTTTGCCCTTATGAGGAGCAGATCAGGGGGAGAGGTCATTCAGAACTACACCAGCAGAATTGTTCTTGGAAAATTCTCATTAGTCAGTAATTTTGCAAGTTCCCACAGCATTTGGACAAGGAATTTCAGCTATTTTCAGCTGTCCTGAGGAAATCCTTCAAACTGATCCAGTTAACTATATGAATTCAGAAGTTGGTTCTTTGCACTTTGCACAGATTTCTCCAAAGGAGGTTGCCGAGACCAGAAATGAAGCAGTAAAGTAGATATGAAATTATAGATTTTTTTGAACATATACAAGCAGTGAGATACCAACCAATCTTGGATCCCTGTAGACTGAGTGTAACTAAATCTTGCAGGTCTCTTGAAGATCATGTTTTAAGATGTACAGCGTCCATGCTTATTTAATTTATCTAATGTGAAATTCTGTAACATTACCTAAATCTGTGTTGCCCTGGTTGCAGGCTAGATCACCCTGCCTACTCTAGCTAGGTCTAGGTTGAAACTCATACCACTCTGTCACGGAGCCATTGTTCTCTCTTCTCGCATGATATTACCCTTAGAAAGCTAATCTACTAAAGGTATGTAGCATCTATGCTTACTTATTCGATGTGAAATTCTGTAAGATTATTTCCTACCCAAATTTGTAATGCTCTCATTGCAAGTTAGATCATCCTACTACTCCACTTGGGTTTAGGTTAAAACTCATACTACTCAGTCAATCACAGAGTTATTATTCTCTCTCCACAAGTCTAAAAGATTAACTTATTGAGATGTATAGTGTCACGCTTATAAGTTGAGATCTGATATGGAATCATCAGTAACATGTAATTTTGATCCCTGTTTCCTGCACCATTTAAAGAAGTTGCAAATGGGAATTGAATTCTTGAAAACATTTGAATTGTATTGCTGTAAATAGGATCTCATAATTCAATTCTTTTATAATGCTTTTTAACTGTTGAACTTGCATGATTGATTTCCATGTTCTGCTGCTTGCAAACTTTAAAGAAAAAGACAAAACAGTGGGAATTGCAAGATTTGAAACCACACACACACACAAAACAATCTAACCAATTTAATCTGTCACATTTTGCTTGAACAGATTTGAAGGTAATAACAACATGCCTAATTTATTCATCAAACTTTAAAGAAAAAAAACATGGAAAAATAGTCTGTTTCCATCTACTTTCAGATCTTTCTTTCATAATATTCATTAATTTTCAGATCCTTATGCTTGTAAGATGCTAGAACCAATTGAAAGTGAAATCATCAGTTGTAACTTTCTCTTGATCCAAACATACATCCACAACATGTTAAACTAATGGATAAACAGTGATATGGAATGAAAATCTTTGAATAAAATGAAAGTTATATGAACAGTTCTGAATTCTTAATTCCTGTAAGAATTTTGTACATCAATTTCCCAGGCTTTGCCAATTCCCATCAATTCCAAGTCTTATTAACAAGAAAAAATTATAGTGATAAAAAAAAAAAAAAGGAATCAACCTTTCTTCTTCTTCTTCTTCTTCTTCTTCCATTGTCTGTTTCAATTACCCTGCAACAACCAGCAATTCTTGAGCTGTGAGAAAGCAGTTTCCCTGAAACTTTTCACCTTCACCAAACAAAAATGGGTGCACCTCAGCCCCAACCCAGAACCCACTTTGCTTGTCTTCAACAAATAACAAGCTGGAGGTCCACACCCTTCCCCTTTGCCCTGAACCACAATCCCCCATGCCCTGGAAACCGCCTCGTTCTTCCTCTCCTCTTCAATCTCTTCTCCTTCCTCTTCCTGTATTTGCTCAACAAAGATCACCCCATCGGGCATTGGGGTCACCCCTTTCTCCCACTTCTGTTTCATCAAAACCCAGTTGCCTTCCTCCGCCTTCTCCGTCCTCGTTCTCGTCGTGTTGTTGTCGGAATACACGTGCACCAAGAGGGGAGATTCGGGTAACTTCTTAACGATCTCCACCACCGAATCCCTCATCCACTCGTCTATCTTCTCGTACAACAACTCGTTCCGTTTCCTCTCTTCCTTCTGCTTCGTCGGCAATGGTTGTAGACTCACCTTGGACGACGACGACGATGCCAAGATCTTGGTCGTTCTCGGTTTCGACACCATGAAAGAGCATGCACGACGACAGCCATTCCGAACGTTAAAAGGAATATCCGAGGGATGATCCTGACGTTGAAGATAAACGCCTCCACCACAACCAACACTGCAACCCGCCACCGCCATTGTTGTCTTTCTGTTCCCTGGAAGAGACACACACACACAGAGATTCTCGTTTGCCAGGAAATAAAAAGATGAACAGGGTTTTGAAGGGAAGAGCAGTTGGGTTGCGTAGTTGATTGATTCTTTCTGGTTTCTTGGGAGAGTCAAGATTCGATGAATGATGCTCTTATATAGAAGCTTTTTCCTTTTCCTCGTTGGATTCAACATAATTAAGACTCCGTTGATGGGTGAAGCTTTTAGGCTTCTGACACACACGTCACTTCCAGGAAATTCCAACTGTAGCTCTTATCCTCTACATCCAAACCTCACGAGATCTTCGTGCACCCCTTTTTCATTGGTCTAAGGTTCTTACCTTTAATTTATTAGGATTAAACGATTATTTGG
Organism: Theobroma cacao; assembly: GCF_000208745.1. Lineage (NCBI taxonomy): Eukaryota > Viridiplantae > Streptophyta > Magnoliopsida > Malvales > Malvaceae > Theobroma > Theobroma cacao. The sequence goes on from NC_030859.1 coordinate 21,377,870, forward strand.
ATATGAAATTTTTTATGTGAAAATTGTGAAATATAATCCACTTCATAAATTTAATTCAAAAATATATTTTATTATAATTTTAATTATTTTTAATCAATTTTTAACAAGATTAACAAAACAATTTCAAACAAATTAAAATAGTTTCGATTTTTTTTATTTCGTCATTCAGATAAAAATTTTAAAATTAAATGTTGATTTTTCTCTTTTTCCAAATACGGCCTATTTCACCATCCAGCTCTTTCTTATTATCTCAAAAAACAGAGATGATATGAAGGTATATGTTTTAGGTTTTTAAGTTTATTGGTTTATTCATAAAACTCTAAAATTAAAGAATTAAAATGGATTAGACATATTTGTAAATTTAAAAATTGTATAACTTTAGTAACTTAAACCTAATTGCTAACAGGCAAATCAATTAGTTATTAGATATTGCATTACTGGTTTTTAGGTATTGTGTTTTTAGGTATTACGAGATTGATTTTTAAATATTACGTGACTTAATCATTACGTCTCTACTTTTTAGGCATTACATAATTGATTTTTTGACATTACGTAAGTCATACAATACCTAACAATTAGTCACGCAATACCTTACTAACTAATCATATAATGTCTTACTAATCAGTCACGTAATACTTATCAACCAGTTACGCAATACTTAAAAATCAGTCACATAATGTATAAAAATTAATAACACAATACCAAAAAATCAGTTATACAATATCTAAAAACTATCAAAACTACTAAATTTCATTTAACAAAATCAACAATTTCAAACAAAATATCATATTTCATTTAACAGCATAATCAATAAATATGTTTACTTCGTAAAAAATGCTCAAAATGCTCCAAGTTTTTTTTTCATATATTAAAAATCACTAAAAAATGCTCAAAACTCTCAAATATTTTTATTCATATATCAAAAACCATTTCAAAAAACTCAAAATGCTTAAAGATTTTTTTTTTATAAGAAATATTTTAGTGATGAATGGCCTGGTAAGGAAAGCTCCATAGATATAAATTGGTTTAAGGTACGGATTTAAATATATAGATCGATTTTATTAAGGGTAATTTTGTTCAAAATTAATTTCTTTTGACTAAAAAATAGTTAAAGTTATAGAAAGGATTATTTTCAAAAACACCTTATCTATGAGGGGTATTTTTGAAAAAAATATTTTTCTATTATAATTAGTTAGTTTGATTTTCTATTGGTTAATTGTAGGGGGTTGCAAGTGATGCGGAACGCGGGGGATAGTTACCCAAGTGGCATGGGAGAGGAGGAGGTGCAGGAGAAGTAGGTCTTTTGTGTGATTAAAACGTTCTCCACGAGGACCGGTCGTGTATGGCTGTCGGGGAATCAGGGCCGTTGAGGTTTGATCGGACGGTGGAGAGAGTTAATGCGACAGTTTGGGATGGCACGGGAAAGGGCACGTGGTCGCACGCCTATGTTGCATGCAGAGTGTACGCGGGCACACGCTCCGCCCTCTGACCAACCGTTTTATTAAGCGTTCGCCACATGACTTCCACGTCAGCAAACCTTTCCCCATTTTTTTCCAAAAAAGTAATATGTAAAATGTGTTTTATTTAAGGAAAAAATAATAATAATAAAATCTCTCAACTATACGTATTTTTGTAATTAAACTCTTATATTTTTATCATATTCAATCCAACCCTTATCCTATTATTTTACGTAATTTAATCATTTTCTAGTAATCAAAATATAACAGATTATTAAAAATGATAATTGTTAGTTATTGTATACACGGAATCACAATAAAGATTATGTCTTATAAATTAGTATGCAATGTGAGATTTCATAGGTGCAAGAAGTGGTAATTGTCGTTAAGAGTAAAGTTTGTTATATTTAATTGAGTATGATAAAAATATATGAATTTAATTACAAAATACATGTTGTTCAAAGCTTTTTTTATATTGAATCTTTTATTTAATTACTATAATTCTATTTTTGATTAATGGATGGATTGACATTAGGTTAGGGCTATTCTTGGCAAATTTATGAGTGAGCTTAAAATGTAACACTGCATGAACATCTATAACTTTATATAAAAGGAAGTCTCAATGGAATTATCAAACAGAGTCATGTGGGCATATCAACAAGGGAGTATTGCAGGTCAAAAGAAGTGATGAAGTTTTTCACGTGAAACTATTAATAGAGAGCTATTATGGGATTTGACTTCAGACGAGTCGCATCACCAGTGACCTGTATGAATTATGGATCGTCATTGACAAAACTTATCAAATCAAATTCTAGTAGCTTTAAAGATAGGCTCCCCACATGTTTTGTTTTGGTAAAACTTAAGTTCAAGTTCCATGGCAGGAAGGATATGGAATTGTTTCTTTCCAACCTTATCTCTGTTACAAGATGATGGATTATGATCAGGCAATGCTTCAAGTCTAGCTAATTCCCCCTACAGCACAAATTCAAGACCCTAGGAACACTATTACACGGAGGCAATGATTTTCATGAGTTTCTCAAATCATGATCGATGAAACCTATGTTGCTCCGACTTTTTATATTCTCGAAATATTCTTATTCGATACATAATTAATGGATATACCTATAATGATTTAATCTCTTAAATATATAAAAAAAAATTTAAAAAAAATTGAACCTCTTTTAATCAAACACATCAGTATCCAACACTCATTCTAAAGTTTCTGATAATATAAAATAGAACTTCTCAAGATCTTTCAAAACCCTGAAACTTGTTGATTCTTTTAATAATTACAAAAGCCTTAAACTTAAGTTTTCCCAAGTATAGTTTGAACATTGCTTCCACTCTAACATGTATAAAATTGAACAAACCAATATTAGATGCATAATCGTACCCAACACTCACCCTCAAGTTCAAGTAATATAGAGTAAGACTAGTTGTCCTTGTGAGTGCCTACAGCCACCCAAAATATTTGTACAAACATTGCAAGTTAGGACTTGCACATAAAATTTGCACCCCATGTTACCCTGGAACTAATTTTCTTGCTTCCCAAGTTAATGAAATTAGTTTCGGAATCGAAGTCTAACCAGGGTTAGGTCGTTGGAATAATTTTCTTTCTCTAGGTGCCTACCTACCATGATAATGCATCAACCTGCTTGTCAGTTATCAAGACCTAAGCTACCAAGTTATCTGGTATTGTAATGACAGACTGCTTGTGATGTTGTCTGTTGTCGTGGCCCCTGCTTAAGACATGCAAACGGTTAGCTGTCTTTTTTGTTTTTTGAAAAGTAACGGTTAGCTGTCTTAATCTTCAGAAAGCTACAAAAAAAGACAGGCAATTAACTTATGATGAACCATACTTAACGAACAGTGGTTTTTAACTTTGGCTTTATCTTCAGGATTGTGGGCACATTCCCTGCTTGAGAAGCTATAATTTTTATTACTTCTTGAACAAATGGTATTGGTTAAGAGACCAAAAATCACCTTCCCCCCTTGCATATTAAATTGGGAAGTCTTCATTACTTCTTTAAGCAACAAAGCCATAGGCCAAAGGCCATAAAACTGATTTTCAACTACTAAAATTGTATTGAATTGAGTTTGAATGAGATAGTTCAAATGATTGAGTAAGAGTTACCTTTCCTGTAAGATTGTTAGTCTCAGATTTTTCTTTTACAATAGCAGAAGTGAATCCTTGTTTCAAGTCTTTCAGAATGAGATTGGTAAGTTAAAAATTCTTTCCTTCCATTGAAAATAGTGTTAAAAATGTAGCCTACCCAAGCTTTTTGGACTTGTTCAGCTCCTAATATCTTGTTTACTGATGTATGCAGATTGCAGACTAAACTGATTAAGGTTAAGTTAGTACTAGGAATCCGAAAAAGAGGGTTAGGATCAAAATCTCAGATTGCAGTAAATAGTTTTACACAAAACAATAAATAATCAAACCAAAGTATCTCATGATTTTATCTGTTCACTCTAAAATCTCCAGGCCACATATAAGTTTCTAAAATTTGGCTTTCTAGGTTATCAATTCTTTGGATAAAGCTTGACTGGAAGTCCCATGGCAGGGTATGGCATTGGTTCACGTGTGATAGGCTCATCAGGAATCATTTCTGTCCAACTATACTTTGTTACAAGATGATGGATTATCAGCAATGCTTCAACTCTAGCAAATTCTACTCCGGCGCAAATTCGAGGCCCTGCTCCGAAAGGAACATAAGTGTATGGAGGGAATGATTTTGATGAGTTTTCAAATCTTGATGGATCAAACTTCTCAGGATCTTCAAATATGTTGCTGTCCATGTGAGTGCCTGGAGCCACCCAAAATATCTGTACAAATTATGAGTTAGGACTCTGCAATCAAAATTTGCATCCCATGAAAATACTTTTCTTGCTTTCTTAGTCAATAAGATTACTTTGAACCAATGTGACTATACCTGCCATCCTTTGGGAATGTCATAGCCATCAAAGGTAATGTCTTTGGTTACTAGACGAAAACTGCCAAGCATTGGGGGATTTACCCTCATGAGCTCTTGAGCTGCACTCCATGTATATCTCATCATCTGTATTTCACTCCAGGTGACCTTTCCACCATTTGTTTTCATGGCCTTAACGACTTCATTTTGTTCTACAATGAAATGAAAGGTTCAGGACCATGTCAAGTTAATCCCGACAGGCAAATTATATAATGTGTATCAGAAGATCCTAATTCAAACAATAATGGGAAATTTGTGTATACCTTCAACCACCTTTCTTGATACCTCTGCATCCCTAGAAAGGTGTCTTATAAAGAGGGTCAGTAGAATTGCAGTTGTATCATGGCTAGCCATTATCAAGGAAAGGAAAACATCAAGAATTTCTTCCTCTAGTAAAGGCTGTCCATTTTCATCCCTCAGGACAAGGAGGCTAGATATAATGTTGTCATCGTTAGGATCAACTGTTCCTTCCTCTTCTTGTTTTTTCCTAATCATTATCAGATTCGAAAGCAACTTACAGACCCTGCGCCGCGCCTGCATTGCTCTATGAAATACAGTCCCTGGAATATTGAATGGAATTGCCCAAACTCCTTTGACAGTGAGTGAAAAATCTTTCAATAGTTCATCTTTCTCCTTGCCGTCAGGTAATCCAGAAAATATACTGCAGGTTATATTGAATGTTATCTTCTTCATTAGTGGCACAATTTTGATTGAATCCTTGCCATGAAGTTCCTGTTTATCAGCAAGAGGAACGAAAACAGACAATCTTAATGAAAGCTGCTTGAACTTTAACTAGCTTGAATTTTGTTCAATCAATTAATTGATATAAACAGACAAACAGTTGGTGTTAGAGCAAGAGCTACTTTGAGTTCCCAATCCTACCTTGAGTAATTGTTGCTGGACAAGTGAATCCATTTTGGCAAGAAACCGTTGGATGCTTTCTGGTTTTAGAAAGTTGGTTATTGCACCCCTAACAAGCTTGTGTCGGGACCCTGACATCTCAAAAAGGCTGTACTTCCCGAGCACCCTGACCACTGAGGTTGGTTGATTGCATGAAAGCCCATGGTCACCACCATTAAATACAAAACGATTTCCTGCTTGGCCAGTCAAAACCACCATTTTTGAACCCATGATCGAGGTCTTGAATACCGGTCCATACTTCTTGATCCGGTTCAGAATCCATTCAGGGGTCCTGTCTTGTGTTTGTGCCCTTGCAAAGCTGATAGACTCCCCAATAAGTGGGAACCCGAATGAACCTGGTGGGAGTTTCTTGCCTAGAAGTGGTGAGACTATAAATTTGAAGCAGCCAAGAACAGCAACTAGAGTTGCCAAAACTATGGATATGAACTGTAGTTTTAAGTCAGAAGAGGGCTCTGGAAGGCCAGGCAGGATTTCCATTCTTGCTTTGAGTAGGATGTAAAGGCCAAAACTATAACAATTTATAAACACAAAACTCATTCAAAACTGGGCTTGAGCAACAGTACAGTACAATGTCTCATCAAAAGAAACCGCGTTTTAGGTTGAAAATATTGTCCACAAGTGAAATAAGGTGTCATTGGGGTTAGAAAAGCAGTTGACATAGATTTTGTTAGCCATCCATGATTAAGCTACCAGGTCATCTGGTAACCTTTTGCTTGCTTGACTGTTTCTAAGCACCAAGCTTTCAGTCATAATATTCTAAAAATTTATGTGATTTTGTCTTATTGTCTTGGACGGCATTGAGAAGGGAAGTAATTAGCTGTCTTTGCTCAATAACTACAAAGGACAAGCAATTAATCAATTAGAAATAACACTTTGGAAACTGTGCTAACATTGAATTCTTCAAATCCTTTATCAAAGGAATTTATTTGGCATCAATATGATCCCTGCTGAAGTTGCTACAATTTTTAGAAATTATTATTTCTTGAAGAAGTTGGACGTCAACTACTCAATAATGGGTACCATAAGTGCTGCCATTACTAGTAGATTTTAGTGATAAGACTTTAATTTCTGTGTAGATATATTGATAACATAACAAGTAAATTATCTTGTTAACAATAGATATAGAAGGGCTACTGATAATTAATCATCTAAAAACTAAGTAATAATTTCCTTGGGGAGGTCTACATTTCAATGTTTCTAATGTTGTTTACAGTTTAGACATGTAACTACACATTTTGAGCCAGCTTCAGGTTGCAGAAGCAATGGATAACTTGTTCAGTTGTAATCTTCAGAAAACTACAAAAAGAGGAGCGACCAACTGATCATAATACTCTACAGAATCATTGTTCATAGAAATTTACTTTATGATGCTGTCAGACTGGTTTTTGCTTGAAAAACTTTCTCATCTACATCACTATATCTATACCATAGCCACGAGAAGTCATTGGTATATTAGTATATCTACACAGAAATTTAAGGCTTATCAGCCAATGATTTCTTCCAGCCAATTTTTCAGTAATTAAATGATGAATTATCAATTCGGATACCATCTGCTCCAAGATAGATTCTTGGGATGTAGGAGTATAGGGGGGAAGGTTTTGAATGAACCCTCAAATCATGACGGGATTTGAGAGATATCCAAACTTCTCTGGATCTTCAAAAATGTTCATGTGTGTACCAGAAGCAACTGATACCACCTGTGCTTCCCTACAAATTGGAACTTGTGCTATGATATAAAAAGGCCTTTGCATGTTTATGTTTAGGTAAACCCTCATTTGGTTCCAAGAAAGTAGTCTAACGCTAGCTAAGACAACTAAAAAGCTCAAAGAGTGGCACAAAAATATAGCTATGGTAGTTTTTTTTTTTTTTTTTTTTGAAATTTCATGGTATATTGAAAACAGAGGTAAGTAAAAACAGCTATGGTAGTTAACTTCTGCAGGTGTGAAGATTCCTCCAATCAGCAGATTTTCGCAATGAAAATACTTAAATTGTTCAGTCTTTATAGACATAAGTAAGCCTGATTAAGCTTATGCAGTATCATTCCTACCATCAATGTTGATATGAGAAGAAAAATTTTTGAATTGAGGTTTATCATCTTTTATCACGATATTATGCATTGTGTTCATAATGAGGTACAGTTCAAGCAATTTAGTGAATTAGCTAAAAATGGGAAAATGAAAAAGAACATTTTACCAATAATCAAAGTTGAATCAAACAGTTCAAGCAAACCGTAATTAGCCACTACCTTGAAGCATCTTAGCAAAAACCTCAGTATCCCTTACAAGTTTTCTTATAAAATGGCTGATGAATACTGATGTTTTATCATGGCTAGCAATCATTACAGAGATCACATTATCTATAATTTCCTCCTCTAGTAATGGATCACCATTTTCATCTCTCAGCATAAGCAGACAGGAGATAAGATCATTGTCATCTAAAGAGCCTTTGCTCCCTTCATCTATTTCCTTCTTCCTTCCTTTTATTAGTTTGGAGAGAAGCCTAGGAATTCTGCCTCGTGCCTGCAATGCCTTTTGGTATGCAGTCGCCGGAAATTTTAATGGGATAGCCCATAAACCTATGATGGCAACAATAAAATCCTTAAATAGATCATCTTTCTCCTTGCTTTCTTGTAATCTGAAGAGTAAACTGCAGCTGACATTGAAAGTGATCTTTTTTATTAGTGTCACCATTTTTACTGTATCCCTAACGCTTAGTTCCTGTTCTCAGAATAGAAAAAAGAAAAGATTAAGAGAGTAAATAAACTGGCTGTTTCATGAATTTTATCTACTTCAGATAGATGGCAAATGTTTTGGCTTCTCCTGAAACTGATGTATCTTATAGGTGTTGGATTGTTACTTGGAACATTTCTTGCTGGACTAATGAATCCATTACAGAAACAAATCTTTGGATTCTTTCAGGTTTCAAAAAGTTCATTATTGCACCTCCGACGATCTTCTGTCGAGGCCCTGGAAGCTCAAAGATGCTGTGCTTTCCAAGTATGCCTCCTGCTGTTCCAACTTGGTTGCTCGCAATGCCATTATCTCTCCCACTGGATATGAAACGATTACCCGCTTGGCCAGTCAAAAACACTGCATTTGAACCCATGAGTGAGGTCTTGAATACTGGTCCATACTTGTTTACATGCTTTTGAATCCAATCCACAGTTTTATCATGTTTATGCGCCATGACAAAGCTTATGGACTCCCCAATGAGGGGAAGTCCTAGTGACCCTGGAGGAAGTTTCTTACCTAAAAGAGGGAAGATTCTAAATTTAAAGTATGCAAGAAAAACAGTTACCGGGGTTATAAAGATAATGGTTATCGCTCGTTTGGGTTCAGAACAAAGCTCTTTAAGCTTAAACAGGACTTCCATTGCAAGTGGTACAAGCCCGATTGAATAGAGCTACTGATTTAAAGTCTCTGCACACATTTGACTAGGATCATTAAACCAAGAGACAGAATTTGAGAAGCAAACATCTTCTTGTACTCACATGCTTGTATTTTACTTGTTTAAAGAAAAAGAACTTGTTGCTTCTTGCTTTGGTTGACAGTACCGAAACAAGAAACTGACTAATTATTATTGTATTCACCACACAAAGTCAAAGAGCTTGCTTGCAGGATGTCCATTCGTTGGTTCATATTGGTTTAGTTTAGGACAAGGAAGGGGGCGCCTTTGATTGGCAACCCCAAAAGTCAGCAACATATTTTTCTGATATGACAATTATCTATTTGCTTAAAACATGTTGCTTAAAGAATACTCATTCAAAATTTCATGTCAACGACCTCCATGGCCAGTTTTCCAATCAGCATAGTCTAATGAAAAGGTAATATTAACCGCAGTTCAGCAGACATGGTTTGCCTGTAGTTTCAACTAGATAGACTTGTTCGGCAACTGCAATTAATATAAACAACCTAAGCATATGATCATCATGATAACATAAGCTATGGGTTCATCATGAACAACTTGTCTGTATGATACCATGGATGATCAGTGTCACCTGTTTATATTTATGCTTTAAAACTTGCAAAAACTTAATCTGAAAACTCAAGTATGTTTTCATGGTGCCAACCTTAAACCAAGGCTATTTTACCTGCCATCATCTGTGGATATCAAAGCCTCAAAGGTTGTGCCCTCCCTATGCATACTCCTGAACTTTCTACTGCTCCCTTCTTTAGCCACCAGAAAAACTCAAATTGTCCTACACACAGGAAAAAGGCTCAGTATAACAAGTAACAACAAAATGAAATTATTTAATGATCGTGCCTAGTAAAAACCTTCATGCAATTTGCAATTTAGTTGAAGAAAGAAATAATGATTATCGAAACTAAGTACAGAAGCTTTGGCTAGTTCCTTAGTATTATGGTGCAAAACGTTCACATCACAGTTGACACAGTTCCAAGGAATTCAAAGAAACTAAACTCTGTAATGTTATCTTTCCAATAGTCACGTTGTGTTGAAATCATGATGAAATGGTAAAACATCAAACGTAACCTTAAGATCGAAAACTGCGAGACTAGGGATCGATCTTGAATGCTCGCCTGCAGGTATGCATTTCCTTAGGCAACATGCCCTTTGAGCCATTGTCAATGTCAAGCGATCAAATTCAGATATCAGGAACCTACAACCGGAGTGCTATAAGTTACTATCAGAGAAAAGGGAATGAAAGAAACACTATCCATTTTCAAAACAAAAAAAAAAATGCAATGACATTTGATAATTCAAATCATTTTGATTACAATTTTCTGTGTGGCACAAGTCCTTGCCATGCCCATATCTGCTGCTCTCTACAGTGAACTGCAATAAATGGTAAGAAAAGCCCCAGAAAACAAACAACTCTTATCAGTCCAAGATGCAATGGAGAGTGTTCAAGCTGTTGGAAAATAGTGTATTTCATAAGGTTCAAACATCTCATATTGTAAAGATACAAAAAAAGTGAATCTTTATATATGAAAATCCACTACAACCTTATTGCAAGTAAGGAAAACGGAGTGGACACAAGTGCATATAAAATTGGATCAAACCAAGCATCATGGAAAGCGATACATGTACTAGATAAACTATTCATGTACCTATCTCTTCTGGTCTTTATTCATTCAACTAATGTCTGATATCTGAATTTTTTTTGTTCTCTTTGAGTGAAACACTTTCGTTTCAAGTGGACCTGATCGGTATAGCAACAGTCACTCTCAAACTGTATCATTGCATGTTGAAGATTTACATAAAAAAATCACAGTTAAATCGATTAATTCAACCCGTTTCGATATTAAATTTTTTTAATTAATCAATTAATCGATATGTATATAAATCATTTATAAATTATAACATATATAATAATATTTTAAAAAAATTCTGATTAATTCGATTTTTAATTGAATTAACCCATCTAATTCGATTAATCACTTCAAAAAGAGGCTGATTAACACTAGAATTAGAAAAAGAATAGTGATTGGCTACTGACAGAGTCAAAGGGCAAGGGTCTTAGTAGCTGATTTCTTACAACCTGCCACCAACTGATAATTAAAACCAGGGTTAAAAAGGGGGTAGGTAACATGAAAGGTGGTTAGCATCACACGTTGGTAGCTGAATTCCCTCAAATAGAAAAAATGTTGTAACATGAACAGCAGCAACACAAATTCTGCTAAACTTTGTACATAAGCCAAATTAATGATATAGGGCCATTACTTGTTAGGTAAAGAGAAGATTATAGTCCATCAAAATCCCAAATTTATCCTTTTATGTTTTGATTTTATCTCCTTAATCTTAAAACGTGTCCGAAACAATAATGAAAATGATCGTGATTATATTATGTGGGTTTTTTCGATTAATTTTTATTAAATATTTTATTGAAAAATTCAATATTATAGTTGAATGTACAAAATTAAATAAAAAATTCTCACAACCATGATATTTAGAGTACTGCATGAGTGGGAATGTAGTAATTGCAAGTCAAATGGGAGAAAATGAGATGAATCACAAGCTCTCAACTTCCCTTACCTACCACCCCTTTGCCATCCCAAGACTTACAGAAGCATGGAGTGTTAGCTATGCTAGTGGTATGTCAGAGGTACAACCAGAATTGGTACTAACATTAATGCATTGGTATAAAGGCAGCAGCACTCTTCAGCTTTCTCATTCCATATAGAAAAAAGAAAACCTGAACCAGCTTTGGCCTCCTGATCATTGCTTTCTCTGACTAATTGAGTTCTCAATCTCCTGCAAAGATAATAAGTAAGTGGTTTTTCTTTCAATTTAGTGCTGCTTTGACTTACCATTTGTTCTTCTTTCTTAATGAAGAGTTTCTGTTTTCTTTGATATTTGGATTTTGTGCAGTGGGTACTGAAATGGTGATGGTTGATGAAATCCCTTTCCCCCCACAAATCACAACTACCAAGCCATTGTCCCTTCTAGGTTATGGTAAGAATTTTTCTTACTATCCTGTAGTACTTCTTTTCCTTGAAACAAATTTAAAGTCTCAGAAACAGGCTGAGATTAGTACCTTTGGGTTTCTACATCAATGTCCTGTGTCTAATGACCTTGTGCTGGGGCTGCTACAGGAATTACTGACATTGAGATTCACTTTCTCCAAATCAAGTTCACAGCGATTGGAGTTTACCTTGAACCTGAAGTTGCAGGACACTTACAACAATGGAAGGGAAAACCTGGAAACGTGCTAGCAGAAGATGATGACTTCTTCGAGGCTCTTATTAATGGTACATAACACTCAATTTCCCATTATTCAAAAGCTTGTCATTGCAATCTGTTTCAAGAACTATTGTAATCCCTTTCTTTAATTTTATGCTGCCTGCAGCTCCAGTGGAGAAATTTCTGAGAGTTGTGGTGATTAAGGAGATCAAAGGTTCCCAATATGGGGTGCAGCTGGAGAGCGCTGTGAGGGACAGATTGGCAGCGGATGACAAGTACGAGGAGGAAGAGGAAGAAGCCTTGGAGAAAGTTGTCGAATTCTTCCAGTCTAAGTATTTTAAGAAGAATTCGATCATCACATACCATTTTCCTGCAAATTCATGCACTGCTGAGGTATACCTTGAAGCTTATGAGTAATGTTCTCTCCTTAAAAAATTAATCATTCTTGTACTAATAGTGTATATGTATGTGTACGTGCGCGCGCGTGTGCAGATTGCATTTACTACCGAGGGAAAGGAGGAAGCAAAAATCAAAGTGGAGAATGCCAATGTGGTTGAGATGATCAAGAAATGGTACCTGGGAGGAACAAGGGGAGTGTCTGCTACTACCATAACCTCCTTAGCTAATGCCCTCTCTGCCCGGTTATGCAAATGAGCCTATTTTGTCTAATTATAAGTTCATAACCTTCCCTGGAAGGTTGCTCAGGAATGATCCTGTCTGTTGTGCTTCTTTGTACCAATAAAATTATGATGTGAAAGTTGAAGTTTTGCCAATTTTAGAACTCAGTTTCCTTTGACTCCATGATTGAAACAAAGAAAAAAAGAGTGTAAAAGAATTTGATTTCATCTTTTTTCTGATATGCTTGATTGCCTACGAAAGGAACCATATGCCATAAACAAGATGCCCTTAATATATTTCAATCAAGAATCATTGCTTCAATCTAGTATACCCGTTACATGTATTTCCCTTTAGGAGAGACTCTGATCAAGTTGTGTAAACAGTTAAATCTATTCGAATTTTAATCGAATGTGCTGTGAAAATTAATCGATTCGATCAAAAATGAAGTATTAACTTGTTAAGAAGTTCGTGAGGTTGCCTATATATAAAAAGGGAAAGTAAAGCAAGAACTTCTGCATGAATTCCCTGCATCCCTGCCTCCATCTCGTACCAAAAGCAAAACTCCCCCTACCCGGACAAAGAAAGTAATCTTTGATAAGAGTTCTAAAAGGAGATCAGATTCAGATTGTAAAGCTATAAATGATACGCAACTGGCGTTAGAATCAAACATTGTTAATGTTGATCTTAGCATCTCTAGAAAAGTAGAAGTAAAACCAAACGGGTGTGCCTCATATTTTCATTGATTAGATGAGGAAGAACAATCAACAACAGTGCTTTTCCAAGGATAAGATCACTTATTGACACCCTTTTGCAAATTAACCCAAAAGAGAAATGGCCAGGCATGCTTGAACAACATGGCTTCCGCTTTGGGAGATTCTCTTTCCAAGCAAGTTTTACCAAAAAACCTGGCATTTCCGCCTACTTGAATCTCGACCACAAGTTTGAATGCAAACAGTTCTTCAGCCAGCTGTTTTAAATGGAGGCTTTTGACCTGATTACAGGATTAAAACCAATAATCCAAGTGGTTAAGGCCATTCAATTATTCAAAAGATTCCATTGGCAATGTGAATTCCTTTAGATTGCCTTTCTAGCACACCAACTGGATGCTTCCGTGACAAACTTTTGTACTACAGTGATACTTTTGTCCTCGTATCAGCATGAGCGTATACACACACGTATATATAAAACAAATACAGCCCAAGCTCGGCAAGTGACCGAGAAAAATTCCTTGCTGCAATCCTTGGAATCAAGGAAAAATCTTACAGATAGGCTTAGATGAACAAGGTCAAGAAAGAGGGTGGTCCAATTATGAATGATGCTCTTGGAAAAATGTCCTCATCACCCTGCAGGTGTACTCAATACTAAGATAATGCTTGGAGTGTGGTGCATATGAGTGAATTTTTTCTTGTGTGGGACTAGAAAATGAAGGCCCACAGACCATAGCAGTAAAGAAAGAGGTTGTAAAAAAAGATGAGTTTTTGAAGGATTGAGATTCCATTCTATGAGCACAAATTGTTGATTCCTTTTGTTTCCATATGTCTAAAGTGCACCATCCCCATTACACTTTGTTTTGTGATTTGAGTGCTTGAGAAATGATACCCTACTTTGGCATTCCTGTTTTGTTTCTATAAGCAACCAAGCTCCAATGTTATATTCAAACCAAGAAAAGGAAGGAAAAACATTATATCAGAAGCTAGAACATATTTGTTTTTAAAGACTTCCTTTATTTGACCAAGGACCATTATCTTTGAGTCATCCATAAGTGTAAAATTGGGTAATAAAGTAAGAAAATGAAGAGTTAAGGCATAAAAACTGACTGAAAGGGAAGATCCCTTTGTACTCTAAAATTACAGAAGCCAATGGTAAATGAAATGACTTTTGAACATCACTGCTAATTGCTGAATTAGATTTATATTGCATCAGCATGACAGCAGTTCAAATGTCATGTGGGTTGAGGCTAAGAATTAGACACCATGGGCTTGCTTGCTTACAAAGTGCATAGATGCTTTGTAGTGGATGTAACTCAAGCAAAGGAATCAAAACCCCAGAACTGGTTTCCTTTTGTAAGGCCACTTCACCTGTAACCATTGACCAGTTGGCAGCACATACTATATGTGTTGAAAGGCCACATCTGAGAGACCAATTCTGAAATTGAAATTAAGCAAGTAGGAGAAAGTCACTGTTCAGACTGCACTTAAGGAGGTCTCTCTCTGTTCTGTTCCATTTGCAGGTACATGTGGAAACTTTCTATCAAACTATCCAACTCCTTGTTGAGTGATTCTGCTCCTTTAAAAAATATCAGCGTTTGTCATCAGCATAACATTCCTTCTTTCTATACAAAGGTTGAAACAGGTGCATCAACTAAATTTCCCAATAGACTCATTACATACAATTGGACATGGATTGGTAGACATTTTGTCTGTCATCATGGAAAAAGCAATAAGCCTCTAGTCCTCTGGAGACATTCTCCATCTCCCCACAAAGCATGTAAGGAAACAGCAAAGCCTCAGAAAGCCTCATACCATTTCTTTTTTCTTTTGCAATTCAGTGGCAATCAATATTTCTCTCTATGCATATAAATAAACAAACCAACCTAAAAAGTGTCAAATAACATTAACAAAGCTACTCTATGCCCCCCTTTCTCATCTGGTGGGGAACTATTTTCAAACCAGGATCAATTAAACCTCATCTGCTGCAACTGGAACATCAAATTGTCCTCCTGGTGAATTCCCATGTTGCTGGACTCCGGCCTCCATCTCTGCACCAGCATCAGAACTAGTTGGCTGCTCTAGCAATGATTGCCTGCAAGTAGGACAGGATGAGTGTGACAGCAACCATGTATCTATACACCTCACATGAAAACCATGGTGACATTTTGGCAAAACCCTGACTCTTTCACCATCAATAAATTCTCCTAGGCAAATTGGACAATCTGTAGCCTTAATATTTATCCCTGAACTATATATGGCCACAGGAATCTGGCGCAATGCTCTCTTCTTCAGGCCTGTTGCAGCTAGACGTGCTGCTGTCTCATCTGGGGTCTCAAAAGCAAACCTTCTACTACAACGCAAAGCACAACGCACTATGGAGTTTAGTCCTAGGGCACAAATCAGTGCACAAAGCAAAGCTGCCAGGATGATCACCATGTTAGTGTCGAAATTGGCTTCATTGGAGAAAGAGCTGCGCGTTCTGTTTCCATTTGTTGGTGACGCGCTTGATTGTGTATCAAGGAGAAGGCGGTGTGGACTGTGATAATGAGTCACCATTGCTATTTCCAGCTTCTATCACCAATTGGCAAGCACCAAAAGCCTATAGAAAGAGTTGAAAATTCTACTACCCTTTTGAAGTTTGGGATGTTGTCTTTAAGCCTCTTTGATGAACTTAGACATAGAGGCTTCTAACTTCTTTGTTCCAAGTTCTTTCTACAGTGAATCGAACCACAAAGGACACTGAAAGAAGAGAATTCATCTCTCTCATTGGCTGAAAAAACTAAATCCTTTGCTTGTTTGCTTCAACTTCCCTGTCTCAGCTTGCTATGCAAGGATGTGTGGTTGAGGGAAATAAAAGCTGAAGCTTCACTTGCTGCTGATATATAGAGAAAGTGGAGTGATAGGAAACATCAAAGTGAGGGCTTATGCTTTTCTTTCTTTTGGTTCTTGTTCATCAGCTTTCAACTAAAGAGAGATATGGGCCTCTGAGTTATGGTTATGTCTGTCAGAATTCCAACTAGATAAAGAGACCAATAAAAAGCATCTTCTTTGGGAACTAAAGTAAAAAAAGAGAGGGCTTTCATAGTACATCAAAGGGTGAGTGCAAAAGAATTTATGGCTTCCAAAACCACAAAGAGTCCATAACCCTGTGAACTCCTTTCTCCATCAGATCATCACCACCATACATGGAAAAAGCAAAAAGGATTGTAGAAAATGATTTGGATTATGAGGACAATGATTTGGGCTTACCAGGGTCTACCGCTTACTAGTTTCCAGCAGAAGTAGTTGGAAATTCTTTGCTTGGAACTCACATAGAGAGGATCAGATTATACCTAAATGGTCCTGGAATGAGATAGGGGATGACTATATATGAAGGGGTAAGCAAGGTGCTGATAATCTTTTTCTGGATGGAGGAAAGGGCATTGGTTTACAGATGGGAGGAGATACCAAGTACCAAATGGACAAATATAATTAAGATAGATATGTGTTTGATGTCTTTTCATTGAAATATCATTATTGAGAGATCAAAATGACAGGCACAAGGATTGGGCTTGAGAAACAAGTAGAAAAAGGAAAGGGTGGCTAAGGAATTTTTGATTATGGCACCTGATCCCACATAAATACAATTAGTTTATGGAGAAAAGAGGAAAAAGAAATGCTTATTCTTTAGCACCAAATCCCTTCCCACTCTTCCTGCAATTAAAAGGTGAAGCAATTTGATTATTCACTTCAACCAATGCTCATCTTTGCATCCCTTTTATATTTGAGATAATGGCAATGTGTTTATGCTTCTGCAGAAAAATCTAATGTGATCTTATCTGATACTACGGTTTTCACCATGAGAATTTGATAAGCAAAGCTTTTTTTTTTTTTCTACCAAGTAATGATCGTGATAGCTTATAAAGAAACAAATTGGAGGCATCTACCATGCTGTAAAAAACTACAGCAATTTTTTACCCTGGTTATGGCCCCAAAAGCTGCCAAAACTTCATCTCAAGTCAGATGCCGAAAGCAATTTCCTCCTTTGTTTTAGTCCTAGTGTCGGCCTTTCGATGGAGACATATTCATCTTTGCAGAGATACCTGTGAAACTACATTGTTGAAAGAAAAGACTGGGCACATGGAGATCATGTGGCTTAAGGCATTATCTCCATGGCCACCTAGGAGGAGCTCCTTGGTCCACATATGTCTGGTCGAGTTCACTGTCTTCAAGCCTTGCCTTCGGGGTCTAGTGTGGACCCTCGATTTCACACACCATAACATTAGTCTAACTCTGCATCCCCATCTGATCGACAGTTCCAATGGTCCATCCCTACATGTTCCATCAATTCTTTAACCCCATGTTATTACGCCCCTCAACCACTCTTGGCTAAACCTCACAACAACATCAATAGCTTTAGTAGGTGAAGAGAAAAAGAGGACCATTTAGCAGCCGGAGGCTATCAAATTTCAATGCCAACAACATCAGCAATTGCTTATCCACATTCTGAGAACACATAGCATGTTGCAATATTGTATCTATCTATCTAATAGATTGGATTGAGATTTTTCCACTTGATGATGACTGTTGGATTAGATAATTATCAACGCAAGATCACCAATTTTGCATGGTTACTCTTGTCATTCCCTTGTACAAAGAATCATACACCTTGAACACTGATACATGAACAGTAGACTGCAATTTCACTATTGAAAAAAAATATCAGTGATGAGTGATTCGGATCTTAAACCCTACTTTTTAAAAAGAGATAACAACGGTTAAATCAAATCTGAATCATTATCACCTCGTGACAGTACCAATGTCTACAGCATTATCGATCTTCTCACTAGTCATTGAACATGTCTTTCTCATCTTTTCTTTTTTGAAAAAATCTTGATACTGCTTGTGCAGTATTGAAAATCTTTGATGTGAAGAAAGCAATAGATGGAAAGGTTGTCTGAGGCCATGGGCAACATGTCCCATGGTTGCAGCAACTTTGGTTAGCATGTTTTGGGACATATTGAGCCACAAATATACGTGTTCACATTATATATATATATATATATATATGCATGTATGAATGATCACCCACATATATATATATATATATATATATATATATATATATAGTAGTAGTTAGNCCCACATATATATATATATATATATATATATATATATATATATATGAGTAGTATTATTGGTTTCAGCTTTTTCCAAATGTCCCACACTGCCATTATTAGTCCCATAGATACTACTTCACTTCACTAGTAGTAATACTTTAGCAATGTTTTAGGGTTTTAGGGGGGTTAAGATAATTTTTTTTTTATTTTAATATGTTTTTTATATTAAATTTTAAATTCAAGATATCTCAAAAAAAATAAAGACGAAAACAAATTTGTGATGAAAATTTTGATAAATTAATAAATTATTAATCATTTATCTGAACAATAAAAAATATTTTTCTTTGAATAAGTAATTTTTCGATTACGGAAACGGAAATTAAATTGAAATATTTTTTTTTTGAAAATTTTATTTTTTTGTATTTAAAGAAAAAAATAAAATGAAATATTTTTTGTTCTTAGGTGAAGTGACAAAACGAGGTCGTTTTGGTATTAAATTTCTTTCCATGTTAGCGTGTTGTTTATTAGGAAAGAAGAGCGAAGAAAGCTAGAAAAGGAGAAAAGATTTTAATTTGGACAGCCAGTCAGCTCTCTTTCTCTCTTATTTCTCTCACATTTCTCTTCCTGAGATCTGAATCTGAGAAGCAACACCAAAATGCCGGATCCGCCGAGCCTGAGTCCCAATCCGGATCAGCCAATTCACTCCAATGCGTCGTCCACCACCCAAACGACGCCGTCCTTCGCCAACCCAACCACATTCCGAGGCTCTTACCACAGGCGAGCACAGTCGGAAGTCCAATTTCGTATCCCAGACGACTTGGATCTCGTATCGGACCCGTTCGAAGGTCTGGGATCCGAGGACGACTTGTTTTGCAGTTACATGGATATCGAGAAGCTGGGTGGATCATCCAAGGGGGCGGACGAAGGAGGGGCTGCGGGATCTTCGAGTGCTGGGTCGGGTCAGAACCCGAAAGGAGGAGAGGAAACGAGTGGCGGGTCGGGAATGGGGGAGAAGAGTACTGGAGGAGGGAAAGGAAGGCATAGGTATAGTAATTCGGTTGATGGGTGCTCGATGATGGAGTCGATTGAAGCTAAGAAAGCTATGGCTCCTGATAAGCTTGCTGAATTGTGGACTGTTGACCCAAAGAGAGCAAAAAGGTTTGGGAATTACTTCCTTTTTCCCCCCTTTTTTGGTTTTTTTTTTTAGTGAATTTGGGTTTACTTGTGTAATTGTGGTGTTGGGAACTTATGGAATTGTAGAAGAAGTTCGAAGTTTGTAACTTTTTACTGTAAAGTTTGTGAATTTTGTTTCTTTTTGGTAGATTATAAGGGGAAGTTATTAGAACAAAGTAATATACTTTTTGTTTTTAAAATTGTATATTTGTATAAAAAGTTTTTTTTTTGTTTCTTTTTGGTTGGATTCATTATTTTTTGTCATAGGCATTATGATTGTTTTGTTGAATTGTTCTTTTTTTATCTTTATCTTAATGGTGAAGTTGACTTTCTTTTTGTTGGGTGCGGATGGGGTCTTGGGCAGTTTAGGAATATAAGTGAGGAACTTAAGAAATTCGACTTGGAAATGTTTTTTCCATGGGGAGTGGAAACTTGAAAGTATTTAAGAATTTTGGAGAATTTCTGAAAAGTATGCATTTTTATGGAACTAATCGATGTCAATTATATGGGTTTTTCCTACTTCTCGATGCTTTCTTATGGATCATGCACATACTTCTTAGCTCATTCTCTTGTTTCATGGGTATTATGACTTTTTTGTTGACATAACTTTCTTTTAACAATTTAGTGCTTCAGTTGACTTATTTCACCCCTTGATGAATGGAACTTTTTGTATTTTATGAACTTCATTGAAGAAGTTTTTAAAAGCATGTGTTATGATGCACCTAAGCATTTTGCTTGTTGATTGGTGTATGATTTTTCTACTTAATGAGTAGGGTTTGAATCTTCCCTTCCTCAAATAAAAAAAAGTATGTACTTTTATGAATTAAATTCATGTGGATTTTGAAATGTCTTCTATTTATGTGTGCTTTTCCATGTTTTTATGGCTTCTTTTCTCGTTTTCAGTTGACTTTTTTCACCCTTTGATGAATGATAATTTTGGTATTTTACGAACTTTATGCATTACGATGCAACTAAGCATTTGACTCATTGATTGGTGCATCATTTCTCTACTCAAAGAGTGGGGTTCGAATCCTCCTTTCCCAAATAAAAAAAAATATGTATTTTTATAAATTAAATTCATGTAAATTATGAGGTCTCTTCTATTTATTTGTGCTTTTTATGGATTATGTTTTTATGGCATCTTTTCTCGTTTTCAGTTGACTTTTTTCACCCCTTGATAAATGGAGTTTATGGTATTTTAGGAATTTCATTGAAAAAGTTTTTAAAAGTATACATTATGATGTACTTGAACATTTAGTTCATTGATTGATACATGGTCTCCTTGCTCAACGAGTAGGGTTTGAATCCCCTTACTGCTAATAAAAATAAAGTATGTATTTTTATGAATTAAATTCATGTGAATTATGAGGTGTCTTTTATTTATGTGTGCTTTTTTATAACTTATGTTTTTATGGCTTCTTTTCTTGTTTTCAGTTGGCTTTTTTCACTCCTTGATTGGAGTATTTGGTATTTTAGGAATTTCATTGATGAAGTTTTTAAAAATATGAATTATGATGCATTCGAACATTTGGCTCATTGATCGGTGTATGATCTTCCTACTCAAAGAAGAGGGTTCGAATCCTCTTTCCCCTGATAAAGAAAAAGTTATTTATTTTTATGAATTAAATTCAAGTGAATTATGATGTGTCTTCTACTTATGTGTGCATTTTTATGGGTTATGTTTTTATAGCTTATTTTCTCGTTTTCAGTTGACTTTTTTCACCCCTCGATGAATGGAGTTTTTGGTATTTTAGGAATTTCATTGAAGAAGTTTTTATAAGTATGCATTATGACGCAACTAAGCATTTGTTTCATTGATTGATACATTATCACCCTGCTCAAAGAGTAGGGTTCGAATCCCTCTTCCCTCAAATAAAAAAAAATTATGTATTTTTATGAATTAGATTCATGTGAATTATGAGGTGTCTTCTATTTGTGTGTGTGTTTTTATGGGATATGTTTTTATCGCTTCTTTCTCGTTTTCAGTTCTTTTTTCAGCCCTTGATAAATGGAGTTTTTGGTATTTTAAGAATTTCATTTAAGAAGTTTTTAAAAGTATACTTTATGATGCATCCGAGCATTTGGCTCATTGTTTAGTGCATGATCTTACTGCTTAAAGAGTAGGGTTCGAATCCCTCTTCCCTCAAATATAAAAAGTTATGTATTTTTATGAATTAAATTCATGTGAATTATGAGGTGTCTTCTATTTATGTGTGCTTCTTTTCTCATTTTCAGTTGACTTTTTCACCCCTTGATAAATGGAGTTTTTGGTATTTTAGGAATGTCATTACAGAAGTTTTAAAAAGGATGCATTATTAATGCATTCGAGCATTTGGCTTATTGATTGGTACATGGTTTTTTTGCTCAAAGAGTAGGGTTCGAAATCCCTTTCCCCTAATAAAAGAAAAAATTATGTATTTTATGAATTAAATTCATGTGAATTATGAGGTGTCTTCTATTTATTTGTGCTTTTTAATGGGTTATGTTTTTATGGCTTCTTTTCTCGTTTCCTTAATGAGGAAAATGCAATATTATATATTTTTCTGAATTTTGATGACTTGTTTTCCAATTATGATTAGGAGATGGAATAAATGCTTCCTGAAATATTGAAGTAACTATAAGTACTTAATTGCAATATTGTCTTAGTAAATCAGATCAGAGTATGAGATTGTATAATCTGTATCTCAAATTGCTAAGTACATTTTTGGCTTGTCTATGGGAATTTCAACATATGTATGGGCTGTTTTACCATCAAATGTTGTAATACTATGGTCAGGAGTAGGAAATATTCAGTTTAGTATCACTGAACATGTACTTCATAAATTCTAAGAACACTCAGCATTGATTATTCGGATAGGCTTTTTCTAGATTGTTAACTACTTGATCTTGTTACTCTTTCTCCTTCTAAATGATTTTTTAAATTTTTTCTCCGATAGTTTTATCTATTCTTTTTAAAATTTGATAATCAGTTTTATAATCAATTTTTTTCAACACCTTGCGTTTTTGGAAGTGTTGGTTTCTAAGGCCAGTCTTGTCACCATATTCCGTGCTGTACTATGACGTCATTACTATCACTCCATCAGCATAACTGAAAATATTGACCTGTGGAATATCTCTTAAACCGTTAACAATATGACTTCTGGGCAGTTATGGGTTAATTTCATTTAAGTTTGATTTTTGGCAAATGAGCTGTTCTTTCCAAACTGTGGAACTTGCAATAATGGGTTTGGAAGGTCATGTGCGCATTGGTTTTCCACATTTGGAACGTTATAACCTCTTTTCATTCACATTTTCTATTGTTTGAGAGCCACTACACTTTACTTCTCTTTTCATTCCTATATTACTGATAAGTGTATCTTGCTTTAAATTGCATTAGCATTTGGTGAGGCGGCTGAGTTAGTGCAATTCTTATCTCTCTGCTCAACACCCCTCCACCCTTAGTCAGAATGGAAAATTTCCCCCATAGATTTGACAATCTCGTATTGTGTGGTAAGATTTGGGTTTTCATTCCAGTTTCCGCTAAGAAAGTATGTAATTTGTGTAGGATCATTGCAAATCGGCAGTCAGCTGCTCGTTCTAAAGAGAGGAAGGCCCGATATATATCTGAATTGGAGAGAAAAGTCCAAACACTGCAAACAGAAGCAACTACTCTTTCTGCGCAACTAACCCTATTCCAGGTTCTTGTCAAGCACTTTCCTGTCTCATTGCATAATATTTAAGCTAGTTTGTGGGGATATGCATTCCTTTTATGCAAATATCAGATCTGCACATTAAACAGTCAAATATTTGGCGATTCATTTTGCTAAGAAATCAAAAGCTTTTTGCAATTGGGTCTTTAATTCTTTTTGGTTTAGTTCTTTTATTGTGATTGAACATGCTTCTAACACTCTGTTAAAGGCATCTTATTTTCTGAAATTGCCATTATTTTTAATATGTTCCATCTTCTGTTGCTTTCATTTTTCTTGATTGACTAATACCTAAGTGTTAATAGTCTTAATGCCTGTGTCCTGTTCTAGAGAGATACAACAGGCTTGAGTACTGAGAACACAGAGCTTAAGCTTCGGCTACAAGCTATGGAACAACAAGCTCAGCTACGTGATGGTATGTTCTGTCCAAACCAATTAGGTACCAAATTCTCTCCAAGATCGTATATCTTTACGAGTGTACATTCAGCATATCAAGGGACGTGTTTGCTACACAAGTTGAGCAATTTTTTCACCATATAAACAAACTGGCATGGAACTAGTCAAAATAAGGGATGCCCATTTTAAATAAATAGTATTCTAGGCATTAATATCAGAGCTCAAGCATTGTGTAGCATTATGATTGTCCATTTGCATGGAGGTATCTAACCATGTTTGTATTAACGTCCCTGCTATTTCATTCATAAAACTGCAGGGAATTGTTAACTATATATATAATTTTTCTTCTTGTCCATTTGTGACTACAGCTCTGAATGAAGCACTGAAGAAGGAAGTAGAGAGGCTCAAGATTGCCACTGGAGAAATGACAACACCCACAGATACCTTTAATTTGGGAATGCACCATATCCCTTACACCCAATCTTCCTACTTTCCTCCCCAGCCACAGCATGTGCAAGTTGACACCCAGAACATACAAATGCCACAGTTTCATCCCTTCCAGTCTAACATGTTGACGCCTAATCAGTCTGTGGTGGCTGCCTCCAACTCGCATGCCTATGCTGATATGATGCAACAGGACCCTCTTGGCCGATTGCAGGGGCTTGATATCAGCAGCAGGGGTTCACGCTTAGTGAAATCTGAAGGCCCCTCAATTTCTGCCGGTGAACATGGTGGAACATTATGATACAAATTTTGCTGATAAACAGTTTGCCCTGGCCTATTTGTTGGATTGTTCATAGACTGACCTTATTGACATCAAAAGGTACTATTCAGTTGAATTCAATTCTTTCAATGAGATTGGGGTTTTAGGTTTTCTGTAGCTTTGCTAGGTTTCCAGATATTGGAGATTCTTTTCTTGTGGATTTCACATTCAATTATTTTTGGAGCAAAGCAATGATGTGGGAATAGAAGTTTGATCCCTAGAAGTAGATTGATGCGACATTCCAGCTGCTTCCGCTGTATTGTCGGTTAAGTATTGTTTAAAGTTATATTGCTGGTGAATTTCTTCGAATTGTTTTTGTTTCAGTGGATGGTGCACCCTCACTCTCAAATGAGTGTGCACAAAACTGTAAATGCATCTGGCTATATGATTGTAGTGCCTTGAGTTTACAGTTCTTTAACTTCCTGGCTCAGTTAAACCTTGGAGGATAATACAGGCCTCAGTTGCTGTTGCTTGTCACTTAATCATGTGATATGATTACTTATGACTTGTGAATGCATCAGTGTGTGATCTATGCTCTCTTCAGAAAGGTCTTGATTTACAACATTGTTCAGCCCTTTGTTAGGGTGCAGAAGGTTATATAAATGTTGACCTTTTAGTTAGGGATAATTGTTCAACCCTTTGGCATTTTGAAACTGGGAGGGGGGTAGGTGTACTTTTTGGACTTTACCCCTCCTACAAAATGAGGATTTGAGAATTTGAATGCAAATCCTGCAGATCAAAGGTCTCCTACTATTGGGCTATTGCCTTTTGGGTAGGATGGTTTAATTTTTGCTGAAAATATAAAGTCCTGAAAGGGGCTTTCCTAATCGACCTTACAATCACAAGTTTCTGGAAATCATGAAGAAAAGTAAAACCTTGTTCCTAAGGGTACTCCCTTCCAATAAAGCTCTGAATTCCTACTTGTATCAGAGTTTGGGCTTTCAAAAATTTTAAGCAAATTAAACCTACAAGTTTTTGGAAACAATGAACTTGTTTAGTGCAGGTACCAGTAGAAACAATTTTATGTTTAGTCCAAACTTGAATTGCCTTAGCATAGTGTAATGGGTCTGAAAAGTGAGAGATGAAGTGGGCGTTGAGTATATAAATATAGGATGAGATAGGTCTTGGTATATAAACATGGATTTTCTTTTACTTATCAAACGTGTCTTTAACGTGGACTGGACTCAGTGACAGTAGACTCTTCTTCTAGTTAAATTCTTCTGAGGTGTTTCCTACAAAATTTATGGTCTTTGCAACAGAAAACATTTCTTCATTACCAGTCTAAAATTCTTATCTCAACTCATGAAAGTAAATAGAAGAGTCCAGGCCCATATAATAATACATCGAAAGCAGAGGTTTTTAATGCATAGCTTTTGCATAAGCTAATCCTCCCTGGACATTGCACAGGACAAACCATGCCTATGCATTTCCAAGAAGGAAAAAGTGAAGTACGACTAAATAAATTACTGCAGCACTGTTATTTTCGTTCTCAGTTTTGCTTCTTACTTCAATAATTTATAATAGAAGAAGCTGTTGCTGAGCTTCAGCTGCTACTGCTGCTTAGCTGAAAGCCTCAAAACTTAGTTTCTCCAAACTCCTGTGCCGCATGGCTGCTACTGCAGCTGCTGCTTTCATCTTCGTTTCCTCTCATTTCACCCTGCAAAGATTGCCAAAGAAATTGATTTATAGTACCAAGTTTCCATTACATCTCATTGCTGTATACCAAGATGAAGAAAAATATTTTATTTACATTAGAAGATCAAAATTGTGCAAGGCATAGTTTCAAAGTTCTTCTCTGTCTAGTCTAGCTATCAAACAATGGGGTTATTAGTAGAAGATGCTTACTGGGAGCAGTTAGGATTCTGAGTTGTAATATTGTAGCGGATGTTGACGTTACACTTTCCCGGAAGCTGCTTAACAAGATTGAAATTGAGCCTATGACGGCGTTGGAACTGAGCAGCAAGACTCGTTAAGCATCGGCAAACGCCTTGTCGATCCGAAGTGGTATTGGCTTTGGAATTCAGAAGCCGGATCTGTGTGCAACAGTGTACGAACGAGCTCCCGGTCGCCAGGTACGTCACGCACGGAACAAGGGCCTTGCTCACCTCGGGGCAGGTTAAAGCATGAACAACTCTAGGAGACTCAGTCATCAAGCCTGTAAGCACAAATAATGTGCACAACAGCTTGCAGGTGAAAGAGCTTCTAGACATGGTTGAAACGAATTTAGCTGAAACCTGAACATCCTGAGAGCGGGTTCGATCTTTATAGAAACATGGCCATTATTGCAGTTGTTGGAACTGGTTTGGAGCTTATTAAATGGCCACACTCAGAAGAACATCTTAGAATAGTCTCAGACAGACATATATGATGAATGCTTCCATCCCTTTCCAATGTTATAAAAAATAGTTGCGCCCCAATGAGAACTTACATTTAGAAATCACAAACTTTCTGGTAATCATTTAGAGAACAGTTGCTAATTGCAGTTACAAGCTTGTGAGTGACTTTCACAGGCAAGAAAATCTGCCATGTAACACTGTAAAAACTGTTTGGAAGACAAGAAATCAGTAATAGAATGATTAGTTCAAATGTTAGTGTAGAAAGTACTGTTAAGGGCTCCATAGTGGACCATGGCTGTTACTATGGTTGTTGGGAGACCGGAATGCCATCAAAATTAATAGCCAAGGACACAATCACGGTCACTTCCAGCAAACCTGTGAATTTCTACTTTCATAGATTTATGATTCTCAACTCTCAAAAGACAAAAGTTGTCAGCAAAAGATCTGTACTGTCATAAGGTTTTGGCAACAAACTAATTGATCTCATAAATTAAACAAAAGTTTGGCCAAAAACTATAAAACTAAACTGAAGTAAACTGGAGTGGTACGTGTGAACTCCTAAGGATGGAGGGTTGCTGGCTGAGGAGATCAGAATGAGGGAATAAGTTTTCTGCTTTACAAGACTAAAATGGTTTCCGTCTGCTCAATTTGGTTCTTCATAGATTGATTTGGGGTTAGATTTGTTTATTTGAGAAATAGACTATTTGGACTATGTGCCTGGGAGGTGCTCTTATTCTTATAGCTGGAGGAAGATTCTTAAATTGTTGCTAGGAAATCCAATTAATCCTGACACAACATTGCTGATGAGGCTTCTACTTTTCTATGGCATAACAATTGACATGAGTTGGGTCATCTACTCCTCAAATTTGGTCCTAAGATTGTTCACGATTCAGGGATCAGTTGCTATTGAGGGCCTGTGAAATCTGATCAGCTGGCCCATTTTTCAGTCCTTGCCATAGTCAAGATCCTGACAATGGTCTTTTGCTAAGTTATAGCCCATTTTTCAGCTGGCCCATTTTCCCCGACTTCCTGCTAAGTTATGGAAAATTTGTGTAGCTTTATGAAGGGAGACTTCCTAAGGTGAAGTGTTCTACACTAGTCTCTAGTCTGTTATTCTTTCACTACCAGGGAGCCATTAGTGTTTCTTCAGTGTGTTGGTCATCAAAGATAGGCTTATCATGCAAGATAGGAGACTAAAATGCATAAATTAATTGTAACATTTCCCATCAAGTGGGTTGGAATATGATTCTGCAAGCTAGAGGAAAAAAATTCCAAAACCTTTGCTTTTTAAGTTTGTCTGTGAATGTTGTTAACTATTTATGGACTATGATATTCGGTTGGGAGAAGAAGAATAAAACACTGTTTGCTACTTTGGTTATATGAGAACATTAATTGTTTGAAGATATTCAATCTGTTATCAGACTCAAAACCGAGTTATCCAGAGAATGTTGCAAGCAGTTGTATTAAATCCCTTCTTTGATCTAGTTGGAGAATTGCTAGCAGTGTCCTAAACTTGGCTTTGCTGTCTTGCTTGGTACAGTTTTCTGTTCGTAGGGACCATCTTGCAGCTATGTGTTATCCACCTCTCATTCTGGTAAAATCAACAGCTTAAACATCCGGGAAAGTACATAGTAACAGCAGTTAACTCAAATTTCGGACTCTCTCCTTCCATTGCATTGCCCCTTTTTCTTTTCCCACTGAGGAGCCATAATCAAATGCAACTCGATCTATACCTTTATGATTTCGGATTCAAGTGTAGCTCAGATTAAGCAGGTGTCAGGACTCCTAACTGACGACTTGCAGCCAGTCTAATGTTTTCGTACAATGTCAGGTGCTGGTGCATCAGAAGGGTATCAGCAAAAGTTGAGGTTTTGGCTATAAGAATATAGCCAACAACCAAGCTTTCCATTTTACATTCACAGGGTTGATTATCAATCAATTTCTTTTGAAAGGTGATCTTTTTCACCATTTGGAACATATTCTTTCAGTTGTACACGAAACCAGGGATCAGGACACCAAACTTAACTACCTTGCCACCATGTAAGGGTCACAGGCTGCCCTACAACCCCAGCTTCCAATTAAATGCACATGGCTGGGGGGTTGAAACCTTTTAGTTAGAACTGCTGTATGTTGGGGTTTGGAAGCCCCCAAAGTGGGTCTGGGTTTGCGGCTGCAATGTGTGACCACTGTGTTTTAAAGACCCCCAGAAAGTGACTATTCAGAAAGCTGAGAGTTAATGGTCCCATTTTCCATGAAAGATTGTAGGGAGATCTTAGTCTCTTGCAAGTGGGACTAAGAGACAACCCCTTGTGGGGGGAGCTCTCATTGGAGCCTAACACACAAACATTTGGATAACTTCCACATGACCTTTCTGTGGATCTCATTTCAAAGCTTTAATTAATGTTGTCCCCAGGACAATGCCTGGGGAGCTTTCTGGTTGCAAATCTTAATCCTTACTGATATAACAACAGAAGACAGAATAAATATGGAAAATCCCATATCATTTCGTATTTTTCCCTGTTTTTATATATATAAAAAAAGAACTAATACCGTGCATGCTCATTCTTTTATTGCAATTAGATAAAAAACTGGGAAATATCTGCAGCTAGCAATAGGATTAAACTGTTGATGCTGGTAATGTTGCATGTAGATATGCGTTACCAAATAACAACAGGCTCCAACCCTTCTCAACTCTCTTAAAAAGAAATCACAACCAGTAAGCCAAACCTGAGTCATTGTTCTTTGGCTTACTCTATTGTTTCTTCTACACTTGTATCTGCTAGGCAAAAAGCAGAAGGAAATCAAGAAAGGTTTGCCCCCATGCAGGATCGAACTACAGACCTTCAGTTTACAAGACTGACGCTCTACCACTGAGCTATAGGGGCTCTGACATTGGTCATCCAAATTCCTTTTGTTTTCTACATTTTTAACATGAGCTTCCCCACTGGGATCCTGTGTGTTGTTTATTTTATTATCGCATTGTCACAAGACTTTGACTCTTCCATACTTTAAATTCACATTGGACTTTTGTAATTTACTCAACATGCTTGATCAACAAATACAGATGCAGAGGTTTTGTCTCAGGAGGACTTGAAAATTTTTTTCACTGTTCAATGAGAATATCTTGGTAGAGGTAAAAGAACCTCATGTCACCTTTTCCAATATTCCATATTTCCCACTTTGAAACAGACAAGTTTTAAGATATGTTGAAAAGAAATTGTAGCAGAAAAAGCAGGATTCTCAATCTTCCCTACTGATGTGAAATTAACAAAAACAAAAGGAAGCAAAATCAAAGCATTTTTTTCTTATTCTCCTTTAGTCCACATCTGATATTAGGAAATTACTTTTATTGCTTGGATGCTTTTGGTTAATCCTATATCAGTATCAGGTTACAATGTTGAAAACCACCCAAAGTTCACATGAAAATGATGCATGGATACAAAGGGGACCGGGTAGCCCGGGGCTTCCATGTGCTCCTAACATGGTAGGACCCTGACCAAATCTTTCTAACAGATAACTTTCAAGCTTTTCTTCCTGTTTAACACATAAGATTGAGATTAATCATTGTAAAAAACTACAAAACTCAATGCTTAAATTAATCCCTACACACGTATGTCTAATGATTTCAATGATCGATTAATGATGATGGAAAAAAAAATCATGTTTTTTCTCTTTCTGATCTTATAGATAGATATGGCTGCGCATGCAGCTGATGCTGCATACTGCTAATCATTCAGATTTAGCAAGTCAAGTTCATATTATAATATAATTATCGACAAATGATTCCTTAAGTCACCATCCAAAAGTATACGGTTGATGCTCACTGAAATATGGTTTTGGTAAGGGAAAAAAAAAATTATATGATTCGTGGCCATGTACCAGATATAGTTGTTTTGAGCAAAGCAATGCTAGTTAAGCTTAAACAAGTTGACCTAATCAATAAACAAGTTGCACATTGCACTGGAAATTAATATGAGGCTTTAATTTCAAATGCTGAGTGCTTTCAGGTCGTTCTGCTGCTTTCTTGGTTGTACAGCAGATTGCTTCAACAGAAATGGTATGCTTACAGATGAAGGAAAGCAGGTCCCCCCCCCTCCATTGGCCCTGTAACAAATGGAAAAAACAAGAAAGAAACCTGATGGGATTTTAATCTTCCTGATGTTCAAGGTCTTTGAAGAACATTAAGAAATACATAGATCCCACATGTGTCCAGGCGTGCCCTTGTTACTGGCTTCCTGTTTAGGAGATGTGAATTGAATGCTGTGGAAGATAAATGGGAGGTGTCCCTATTGATTTTACCACGAACAGCATTTTTGTAATGTGTGAAAAGGTTTAAGATGAAAAGCACAAAATGATTACAAGGCTCCCTTGACTAGTTTTGTAGGATATTCCTCTACAGCCTACCAAATTAGACCTCAAAGAACACAGGAAAAAATAAAGAAAACCCAAAGTCCCCAATCAAAGGAAACAGAAGATTTCTCCAGGGATAGGCGCGATTTCAGGCAATTTAAGGAGAAAATTCCACAAAACTACACGTAAGGAAGCATTTGGTTGGAAGAAAACAAAAGGGAGAGCAGTTAAAAGGACTAGGAGAATAAGATAAGAAAACATTGATAAATGCATGTGCAGGTGGGGGCCATGCGGCATAGCGGTTGGTAGTCTAACCGGAACATTTGCATGTGCAGGCTTTGATCCTTGTAAATGACCTGAAAATATGAAATCCGTTTTCGTGGTATTGCCTTTCTCTCATCAACGTGAGGATTGCTTGCTTGTCTCTTCCTTCTCTTCACGTCCACATCGCACCGCCCCCAGACCTTTTCCATTTATTTCCTATATAAACCCCTTCTCCCATCCCTATGTTCACAAGCATCAAGCACTAAACACACCAAGCCTTTTAATTACCCTCTCTCTCTCTCTCACCTCTCAAGTACTCCAGCTAATATTCACAATGGCAAAAGCAGGATTGTCTGCAGCTTCTCTTCTGCTCTTTCTCTTCAATTTTTGCCTGCGAGGGGCCTATGGTGACTACGGGGGAGGATGGGAAGGTGGTCATGCTACATTCTATGGTGGTGGTGATGCATCTGGCACAATGGGTAAGTTTAGGGGACTTTGTCATTCTAGCAAAAAGGAATAAAAGCAAAACAAAGAAACAAAAACCCTTAAAAAGTGTGGGGTAATTAAAAAGTTGAAGCAATGCTGTAACAACTTGCTGCTTCAGGCCTTTTTGTGTACTTCCAAAATAATTGCACATGGTAACTTTATATGGTCTATAACTTTTTTAAGTTTACTTACATCCACTGCTTCTATTTCAGGAGGTGCTTGTGGATATGGCAACTTATACAGCCAAGGCTATGGGACTAACACTGCAGCACTTAGCACTGCCTTGTTCAACAATGGATTAAGCTGCGGTTCTTGCTATGAAATGAGATGTGACAATGACCCCAAATGGTGCCTGGCCGGATCCATTATAGTCACTGCAACAAACTTCTGCCCCCCTAACAATGCTTTGTCCAATGACAATGGTGGCTGGTGCAACCCTCCCCTCCAGCACTTTGACTTGGCAGAGCCTGCCTTCCTGCAGATTGCTCAATACCGCGCTGGAATCGTCCCCATTTCATTCAGAAGGTAATGATTCCAGCACCCTTTATGATCAAAGCTTAGTTAAACTAGTTTCCGAGCTCATCTCAATAACATATTTTCTATGTTGGTCTGAACAGAGTCCCCTGTACGAAGAAAGGAGGAATCAGGTTCACCATTAACGGTCACTCTTACTTCAACTTGGTCTTGATCACAAATGTTGGTGGTGCTGGAGATGTCCATGCAGTGTCAATCAAGGGCTCTAACACAGGATGGCAACCAATGTCAAGGAACTGGGGCCAAAACTGGCAGAGCAACTCCTACCTCAACGGCCAAAGCCTCTCCTTCCAGGTCACCACAAGCGATGGCCGGACCGTGACCAGCTACAACGTGGTGCCAGGAAGTTGGCAGTTCGGCCAAACATTTGAGGGTGGTCAGTTTTAAGAGTTTCCAGGACAAAAGAATGTCCTGGAAAATGGAAGTATGTGTATCTATTGTGCCACTGTTTGAGAAAGGGGAAGGAACAAGAGGGAGAGTATAGAGTAGGAAAGGCTCAGTCCCATGTGGCTGTCTATTGCTGTGGTGGTTCATTGGCACCCGCTAGGCCTTCTTTATATATTTTCATTCATCAAAAGGGTTGTGAGCTTTACAGTTTTTTCTCTTTAAAAGTAAACAGGGGATATTCCATAGTCTGGCTTCTGTCTAATTCATAGCCATTAATGAATATCAATTCAAGATTTCTTTACTTAATTCCAACTTGACTTTCTTTGATTCTAGATCCCAATTTGCCGGTTCCATTTCCAGTATTTCTCATTGCAAATTGGAAAAATTTCATTCCTCCAGCAACATGCTATAATTAGTCCTAAAGAAAGAACTGCAGCAGTAGGCAAGCTACCTATTTGCTGCAGGCCAATCTCTTTAAACTACATACACAGACCGAACCAAGAAAAAATGCCCAAGCAAACCTGCATATATTGGGACATTAACAATTTTGCACCTGCCATTCTCACTAAAAACCAAACCTGCATGTATTGTCCTGCCCCAAACCCAAGCATCTAAGACATAACAACGTTCCATACCCAAGACACGAATCTCATAAACAGGTTAAACATCGAATGTCATATTGAATCAAAAACAATATTTCCAAAGGTCTCTTCAGAATTTACACTTTACAGAACCTCAAGATCTCCAAATACAAATTCGCAGTAGCTTTATTGCTTTGACACACTTTTCAATACCAACTTTACACTTGCTTGTCTGTCCATTTATGTGTTTGTTTATTTTCAATTTGTGATTTTGGATGAATATGTAATGTAGACTTATGACCAAGAAAGCAAGCTAAAAGAGTAATTGCCTGTCTAACACAAATGTGGAATCCCATGTGCTTGGTTCTTGGAAAGAACTACAGCATGGTTGCTTAACCTTTGACCTATAACTAACATGCCAAACCTCTAACCCTTACATTACGTATGTCATTACCAGTCCTGTAGACTGTCACTATCCTGTTATTGATTCCTTTAGCAATGTCATGCGGTAATTGTGCTCTCCTATCTCTTTCACTGGTCCCGGTAGAAGTTAGATCGATTACAGTACAAGGTCTGGGGGCATATTCAACACCGTTGCAGGTAACAACTTAACTACTGTCACCGACCATGGCAAGCTCTAGTTGATCAAGATTCCAATAGGTCAACTCTCCTCCCCCTGTTGCTTGTCTAACAGCAATAACTTTTGAAACCGACAGGAATTCACATGCTTGCAACGTAACAGTTCTGTAATTGAATGAAATTTGGCTTAAAGGAAGACAATATATCAAGTCAAGAACAGCAGCCATGGCATGGTTTCTCAAAGTATGTAAGAATTCCTCCAGCAGCGGTTTGTATTCCAAGCGGAAATCAATACAACGGATTTTTAATTTAAAATTAATTGATAATAAGTGAAGAGATGTTTATTATGTTTATTTATTTAAAATATTTGTACTTTGCGTGGAAAGATACTAAATTTATCATAGAAGAAACAATAACGGAAAAGATAGTTTTCTAATATTATGTTAAATTTTTAAAACGGACATCTAATTTAACTAAAAAGGAATATTATAACAGAGTTGAAAATTTTAAAAAATAGATTTATATGTTTTGCCACCTATTCATTGAAACATAAGTCAACATTGAATTATCAAATTAAACATGAGTTTTTTTTCAAAAATATCCTCCACATATAAGATATTTTTGAAAATAGCTCTCTTTATAATTTTAATTATTTTCTATCAAAAGAAATTAATATTAGATAAAATTATCTTTAATAAAATCGACTTATATATTTAGGTCCGCACCTCAAATTTACTCACATGTTTTAAACTTTTCTCGCCAGACCATTTATCTCTGAAGTATTTCTTATCAGAAAAAAAACTTTTAAGCATTTTGAGTATTTTGAAGTGATTTTTGATATATGATGAAAAACTTTTGAATATTTTGAACATTCTTCGTCAAGTATTCATATTCGTTGATTATGTTGTTAAATGAAATATGGTATATTGTTTGAAGTTGTTGATTTTGTTAAATAGAATTCAGTAGTTTTGATGGTTTTTAGGCATTGCATGACTTGTTTTAAAGTATTGTGTTGCTAATTTTAAAACATTGCATAAGTGATTTTTAGATATTGCGGACTGGTTGATATGATATTGCATCATTGGTTAGTAAGGTATTGTGTGACTAGATAGTAATGCATTGCGTGATTAATTTTTAAACATTGTGCGACTTAGTCATTGTTTAAAATTCAGTCACGTAATGCCTAAAAACTAAAAAAGTAATGATTAAGTTACGCAATGCATAAAAATCAGTCTCGTAATACTTAAAAACCAGTGATATAATGTCTAAAAACTAATAATGCAATATCTAATAACTAATTATTTGTCTGCTCGCAGTCAAGTTTAAGTTACCAATGTCATACAGTGTTCTAATTTACAAATATGTCTAATCAATTTCAACCCCTCAATTTTGAGGTTCTATGAATTAACTAATAAAGCCAAAAACCTAAAACACATATGTTGATGTCATCTCTGCCTTTTGGGATGGCGAGAAAGAGTTGGATGACGAGATAGACCGTATTTGACAAGAGAGAAATTAAAATTTAATTTTTAAATTTTTATCTGGATGACAAGATAGAGAAACAGAAACCATTTTAATTTGTCTGAAATTGTTTAAAGGGCATTGTTTTTAAGTCATGTCAAAAATTAGTTAAAAATAAATAAAGGATATTTTTGAATTGGGCTTACGAAAAGAGTTATTTTTCACAATTTTCTCTTAAACATGTATAATTTTTTTTATAATAATTACGTATAATTAAATAACTATGTGATAATCAATTAAATTTTATTTATGAATTTTCACACTCACATCGGTTTCTGAATACCACTTATATTTTAAAAATATTTTTTGAATTATTATTATATATACTATGTAACTTATATAATAATTTAATACTTCACAAACAAATTTAATTAATCATTACATGTAAATATGTAACATTGAATCGTTAACTCAAGTCAATTGATCCTACTTAATGCATAATATACCATTCGTATTTGAGATAATAATTGACATTTTTATTGCTGTTGTCGATAGTAATTCACTACTTAATGCATAGTTTGCTTAATTTTCAAATGTTTTTTATTTTTTAAAAACTATAAATATATATTATAACATGAATAGACACGTTAGATCTATGTATAAATAAATACGATTAATTTACACAGGAAAAAAATATCATACGTGAGAATCAAATCACAGGACTACAATGCAAGAATAGGCCAAATGGTCATCCATCCAAGTAATAGAAGTCTGGTAGTAAATCAGAATATAAGAAATTTTGCATCAGGTACATCAACAAAGCCAATAAGTGCCCATGCACCGAAAGGTGAAGAAGCCATAATATAATCTAAGATGGAGCCTACACATTCGACAAGCTTAGAGATAAAACAAAAATGGGTGCTGAGCAAAGTCTAAGGACAATGAAAATTCCTATTTGGAATCTCAATCCTTTTAGGAGGATAATAACCTTTAGGTCTAATTTGACAAACATTTTGGGAAAGATGGTGATCTTAGAGAGAAAATGAAAGCTATAAGAAGGATGTATAAAATGCAGGCTTTTGCTTGGAAAGAGTCTGCCATAGATGGAGCTTGGCAATCCCACCAAGGTTCCAACGAAGTCTCCTTTCTCTTTCTTTAGCCTTTCCATAGAAAAGGGAAGGAGGAACATAGCTAAAAATTGCCATTGAAATCAATTCCCCGGAAGATCATTCAGAGACTCTTGATGAAACCCTGGAAAAGTTTACAGTGCCCTTGTTGGCATGCACCATGCATGGTACTATCGATAACTTGAGAGATCACCAACAAGGAAAGAGTGGATGGGTCCTTCCTTCTCTTACAATAACTTGTCTAGCATTGATCCAAACAAAAAGTCATTAACAGGAATTGACAAAGCAAACAAGACAAGAATTAATACAATATGGAACCCCATGTGCTTGAATTTTGCAGAGATCTAGTACATGAGAATGGTTGCATAACCTTGACTTTAATTACTAATAATTAACATTCCAAAGTTCTAGATTTACACCTACATAGGCTCCGCCATTACTAGCACATTGGATTTCTTATTTTAACCAAATAGAATTTAACTTCATTATATTAACAATTATATAAATAGAAAATCATATGACACATTGCTCAACATATTTTTGAGTTTACGGGTATCTTCTAGGATGGATATTACTTTTGATATTGTTGTTTTCTGAAAGATTAACGTAAGACAATCTAGTCACTAGTTGAGTTTACTAGAAATGAACTACTTGGGATTATTTAAGTAACAAAGATGGTAATTAGCATTAAAATATCAAAGAGAGAAAGACATTTGTAGTGCATAATGGTTAGGGTAGCTAATTTCTTTATCTCCTGGGTTTATACGAACACCATTGGGAACTCGTTGAGTCAATTTGTTCAATTTTTATAGTTTTTTTCATCCATATTTAAAGATAAGCGTAATCTCATTCTATGTCATGTTATATCATATTGTTATAAATTATACGTTAATAAGAGATGAGGTAAATTTTTAAGTATATAAATATAAATTTTTCATCATTTATTAAATATGTATTTTAGATTGAAAACGTGAATCTGTAATTTTTGGACTTACTTATACTTTTAATAATAATTTTTTGTGATTAATGTATTATTTCAACATATCTTTATTTACAAGGTAAAAAGATAAATGTTAACATCAGTTTTGCAACGAAAAATACTTTGGGATTTATGGGTTTGGGCATTTTTTTTAAAAAAAAAATGACAAGTTTCAAATATTTATTTTTATATTTATGTTGACAAAATTATCTAAAAACCACTTAATGTCACAATAATAAATATAAAATAGGTAAATTACAAAATTAAGACCGTGTTTGGCAATAGATTTATGAACAACAATTATAAAAAATTTAATTGAAGGAATATAATTACAGGTATCACTTTCTCTTGCCTAATAAAATTAATTTTTAATAAAATATTGATAAATTAAATGTTATAGAATTATCTTCTCAGCAATTTTATATCAAACAATAATTTTCTTAACAATCAAGGGATAAAACGACGTAGTTTTGGAAGCTGTTGGAACTCACATGGAACAAAACCCCAGTGTCGAGAGAGAAAGAGAGAGAGAGCCAAACAGCGGTCAAATTTTCCGATAACGATTCGCCGGTGATTTGAGTGTTACCTTTAGAAAGACAGAAGAATCGAGCATGTCAAACGAAGTAAGAGAGATCGCTGGAGATGTCGTTGCGATGATGCAATCGCAGCTACAGTCTCTCCAGAATAGAGTCGAGGTGCTCCTTGCTTTGCCTATTTCTTAATGTCGTTTTCTTTTCATTAATTTTTTTATTATTTTATTCACTTTTCTCTTTTTTTTTTTTTTGTAATTTATGAATCAGGAATTAGAGGCTGAGAATGCAAAGCTATCAGCTCAACTCTCCAAATGTTGTTGCCATAAGGTTTGTAAGCGAATTGAATTTCTATCTATCTTTTTGTTTTATTATTAATTTTAATTTTGTGATTTATTTTTTTGGGCCATTGTTTGTGTTGAAGAATTAGCAAAAGAAATGGCATATTTGCAACATTTGTTAGTTTTTTTTTCTTTAGGCTCTGTTTGGTAGTTACTTTTGCTACTTATTTTTCTTTAGTCAGTAAAATGAGAAAATTGGGTATATTGAAATAGTAATTCACAACATACTTGTTACTTTAAAAGGTGAAATCATGAATTTTGTTGTCCAGGAAAGTTAAATTTTTTAAAAATATTATTTGCTTTTTTTAACTAAAGACATTTTTTTTGGCTTTTGGGAATAAAAAAACAAGTAATAAAAGTAAAGGTAAGAACTAAGATGAAACCTTAATTTACAATTAAGTAGTCTTTATTGTGCTTGTAAAAACTTCCTAGGCATTGGGGAGTGTGGCATTAGTTGTGGGTCTTATTTGGTTTTTTTATTTCCATTGCCCTTGTTGGGTGCATTTCATAATTTTCAGTTGATCAAAAGTGGGGGGAGAGGCTTTTTTTTTTTGTGATAATACTCATAGTCAGTTACCTATGAGACTAAAATATCGGTATGATGCAGACAGAGAAGATGCATAACGGTTCTGATGTAAAATGTTTCAATTCGAGTGTGGCAAGTCAGAGAAAAAACAATGGAGATGATAAGACCAGAAAAAAGAAAGCATCAGAAAGAATTCCAGGTTTCTTTCCTAGTCTAGACTGATCTTAAATATCATTTGAGTTGTTGACACTGGGGGAAATTGCTCTATGGATTGCTCACTGTGATATGAGTAAACACCTCATCTTTGTGTTTAAAGTTTCTACTTTTATTTCAAATTTTGCTGCTTTCATGTAACAGAAACGTTGCTAAATTTGTATAAAATCTCAAAAAGAAAAATAGTGGGCTTTTAATAATAAACTTTCTTTGTGGTCCAATAGCCGTCCTCTATCATACATACCTTTATTCCTGGTGAATGTAAGATTTAACGTTAGATTCTTGATAAAAGTAAAACCTGATAACTAGTTTATTAATGAAGTTAGTTGGCAGCTTCAACCCTTTCTCAAATTGCTTAATGAATACACTCCATATGTGGCGCTGCAGAAGTTGTCAAGTTCAGTGTGCTGATATACGAAGTATGATATAACAGAAAAGGATGGAGTCTATATCTAAATTTCCGCCAATCAGTTGATGCATTGTTAATGAAAAATATTAAAGAAAATGAAGAGGGTTTTACTAAATAAATAAACCAAAGATCACACAAAATAAATAATCCCCTTTGAACCAAGTAGCCTGCAGATGGATGACAAGGCACAATCTCCTCTTTGTACCTGCAGCATCTGGTCAATTTTCATGATTTCTGATACTAATTTTAATGCAATTTAGCCCTTTGAACTAATCTTGTTGGTTTTTTTTTTTTTTTAAATAGCTAACCTAAACCGAACTAATCTTGTTGGTCTCTCCTTCTTCATTGCATTCTTTTGGTTCTATGGTTGTTGTATTCTACCTGTTTCAAGTTTCATATACTGCTTCTGAAATTAAGCAGCAGTTGGAAGTTTGGAATATGCACAGGATGAAACAAATCAAAATTTGCATATCTGAGATCTTATATTCACATATCTATGTGTGATTATTACAAAAATGTGCCATAGTTCATATACTTTTGCTCACCAATGATCATCATTTGGTTGCTGAGATATGAGATTCGAGATCTGTTGCATTAGCATATTGTATTTCATGAAAATGCTGCATAGCTAATCTTTCAGAGAGCACTAGTCACTTACCTTCAACTCAGTTGCATTATGAACTCACGGGAAAGAGAGAGTGAAAGTCAGTAATATTGGCCATTATAAATCTGAAGTGTATTATGACATGATCTTAGTAAAGCAGTTTTGTTGATCAAGCAATTGTAATTTGCTTAGTCTTGTGTATTCTCTCCAGACGTATGACATTGTCATCAGACATATTCTTATGCATCAAATTTCATCATCTATCTTTTTAAACAGGTTATAATTTGGAAATCATGACTCACCATTCCAAGAGATATGTTGCTCTAAAAGTCATGTATTTTGGTAAGAGGTATGCAATGTAACCATAATCCCTTGTGATATCTATGTTTCTTGGCGTCAATAGCATAAATTCCTCTTCAGTTACAAATTTCTCTGATGCATTAATAAATCAAAGGGGAAGGAAAGGAGAACAGAGAATAGCAACTGAATATTCATGGTGGAAGACCTAGTTTTAATAGTGTCTTAGTTCAATTTCATGTAACTTGGTTCAACCATCATTCCGGCCAGATGGGGTTGACTACATCAATGATCTTCTGCTTTTCCCTCTGGCTAGGGTATAGTTGCTTCTGGAAAAGTAACAACATGTAGACTAGGGTGGATCCCCTTTAGTGTGTATTTCCTCTAGTAAATACTGCCACTTGTGTCGATCACTCGCTGGCATTTTGAAAAGATTAAGACGTTGAATCTTGGAATGAGTGTCTTCTAGTATCAACATGGCATTGGGTTTTATTACTTAGTTTATATTGTAAGATGCTTATTTAATACCAACCACAAGTTAATTTCAGATGATCACAGTATTAAGCCTTACTGATGCATGGTCTTGGTAGATAAGTGACACTTATTCATTGCTTTAGTAGGGTCTCTCTTTTCTTTCCTTAAAAGTCTGGTCCATTGCTAATGCTATGCGTTTATTTACTTCATTTCCCATTTATTATTTGATTGTAAAATTTATAATATTTGGTTTTTTAAAAAGAAATTAAAATTTGTAAATTGTAATGACAGTAGAAGACAAGGAAAGCCTTACGATTTCATGTGCTATATGACAGGTTTTATGGTTTTGCTTCAGAAGCACAAATGGATCCTACTGTTGAGGTATGGTGCTTAAATATCTCTTAGAAATTAACTGCTGGGGAATGACAAGTGCAAGACCTGTTTGAATCTTTAAACAATTTCTTTTTGAGAAAAAACAGGAATTAACTTAGTATATACTTGAACTAGTATCAGATATGAACTTATACAATTATTTTTGTTGGATGATACAATTAGTTTCATTCTTGAATATTTTTATAATTCTAGTGCCCATGCAGTCTGAAATTTTCAAAGCTCTTGAGAAAACAAGGCTTTTAGTTGGTGACAAGAAGGAATCACTCTACTCAAGATGTGGCAGAACAGATAAGGGAGTCTCCGCTGTTGGCCAAGTAAGTTGATCACTAGAAGAACCTCTTTTAAAATATTCCCTTGATAGTTTTGACCTTTCACAAATTGGAGAAATCTGCAAGTATCTGGGTAGCTGTCACTGATAGTTTTGACATTTGGCAAGACATGTCCCTCTTTTTCAATATATGACTTTTTGTTTCTGTAAAACCTATAAATTAACAAGATGTCTTTGGTGTTGGGATTAAGTGGACGCTTTATGTAATATACTGTTTCATTTGAGTGTAGTTTATATTGAATTACATAGAACTGAAATGGACTTTTCCTTTTATATGTTTTTTTGAAGCTTTCTAAAATATGAAAGTTATTTGTACGAGAAGATGAAATTTCTAACTTATAGAACTTCTGAACCACATTTAAATTTTCAGAAATATTTAGTTTGTTGTTTTACGAGATACTGTGATCTTACATGTTTTGACAATAAGGTTTGCTTGAATAATCGCTTTTAAACTTACTGGCAATTTTGGTACTACTGCTTGAAAATGTGTAAATGTCACAATGAAGCCTTTGCCAAGTAGTTGTTAGCCCTTTTGATAAGATGAAAAAGGCCAATGTGCAAGGCCTACCTTGATAGAAGTATGTGCTGACCTGCCAGAAAAGAAATTTACCTATTTATAGTTTCGTTATTTGATATTGATAACTTTTCCAGCTTCCCTTGATTAAACCTGGTTTTTCGACAATATGTAATTGTAATATTGATTCTATGCATTTTTTTTTGTTTCGCTTCTGGATACCTGTAGCCTGAAGGTATTGTGTAATCGCCCTATGTTATTTTGCTAAATCACCATCCTTGTAGCATTGGTTCTTTACCAGAGTGAATTGACATTGGTTTTGTTAAAGAAAACTAGTGCTTTTCTATCACATGGTGCACTTCTCTCCAATGATAGGACATACGGTGATGCATAAATAGTAATAATATAAGAAGAACAAGCAATCTATTCTGTGGGGCAAATTAATAGACCAAACAAGGTAGTAGCACCTCTGATAGGTAACATTTGCATCTTTTTACTCTTTCTATCAAATAGTCAAGCATTGTAATCCTCGAAGCATTTTCATCACTGTATGAAATCTCATTATCAATTTAACATGATGTGCCTAGCTTTCTTGGAATTATATATCTGCCCTATTCATTCACAAATTGGAGAAAAATTAGAATAATTTGCGCATTATTTCCATGTTTAATGTTTACACTTGCATCTGGTTTTTGCTGCTCTATACCTGTGTTATCTAACTGTAATTTTGAACCACGGTTTACCTATATAGTTGAATGTTAAGAATACGGAAAATGTTTGATGCAGGTGATTGCATTATATTTAAGGTCAAACCTCAAAGAAGCTGATGCAAACGATCAAACTTCAGGAGAATTAATTTCAGGGACTCGAACTGGTCAGCCAGTTATTCTGTCCTGATGACTCTAACTTAGAGCAAAAGCTTCATCTTTAGATATCATCTGATGTTGGTGATTCATGGCTTTTCTTGTTCCAAATCCCTGCATTCTGTCATTTTCTAGGTCCTATTGCAATTGAACATGAAAGCACTTAAATTTTAACTAATAAAGACTATCAACAAATAGAATTTAAGGATGGTCAATTTTGGTTTGAGGGTAAAGCAAACTGTTTAAGGAGCTTTGAGTTTACTACAGTTTGTTATGAAATGTCTTAATTAGTCTCACTTAGTTGTTCATTAGTGAACTGATTATACCATTGGAGAAACTGGAACCAAATATGTGGGACAAAGTTGTGCTGAGGTGGAATAAAATACTTGTATGTAAATTGTTTTAGGTCAATTAAAGGGCTAAGTTGTGGAGTAATAAAACTCTGATACCATAATTGTTCACGTACCTTGCATGCCTTTAATGTTCTCTCTTGTGCTGTCAAGTTAAACGCCTGAGCAATTCCAGTGACTTATTCATGTATGAAAGGGCAAAGTAGGGCACAATGCACATGCATAATAAGGCAAACTAGTACAGAACTCAAAAGTTTAAGGAAAATAAAATTTCAGATCAAGATTAGAACTAATTAAGGTTTAAATAATTCATTGCTTTCTGTTTGTCATGACCATCACATCAGTATTCCGTATTGGTGAATTATTGCCTAATCTGGATACCGCATAAGATCTTTGCCCCGTCTTACTGGAACTTGTTCCAAACTTCAAAGTCGGGAGGCATGTGAGCTTAGTTTCTGTGAGAAAAATCAATTTAATATAAAGTAAAATGCAATGCATTATTTAAATGCTTCTTTAAAAAATTACGTGAATACATTGACAGTGAAGTTAAAAAGCAAAAAAATGTATCTTTGATCTTAACTTATGCCTCCATTTATTTATTTTTTTTCTGAATCTTTATCAGAAGGAGAAATTGATTATGTGAGAGTACTGAACCGAGTCCTTCCAAACGATATTCGAATTTTAGGATGGAGTCCTGTTTCAATTGATTTCAATGCAAGGTCTTTCTACATTTTAAAAAGTTTATTTCATTTTTAGATTTTGAGGATGGCTGTGTGGTTTTATTTTACAGAGGATATTTAAACCTAATTCATCCTTAATGGATTCACAGTAGCCAGAATCATTGCCTAAGTGTTATCTTGGAAATTTACTTTTCAAACTTATTATATTAGTTATCTTATGGATTAAGATGATTGCATATTGTCTGTAAGTGCAGGTTTAGTTGTTTGGCTAGAGAATATACATACTTCTTTTGGAGAGGAAATTTGAATCTCCCAGTAAGCAATCTTTTTACACGTATTCTGAGTTCTGACCATCTGTCGAACTACTTTATGGGTTCTCATCAGAAATACGAGTGTCATAATAATGTAATATTTTTTTATTTATTTCCAGGATATGGAGAATGCAGGAAAGAAATTTATAGGAGAACATGATTTCAGAAATTTTTGTAAGATGGATGCAGCAAATGTACACAACTACAGGCGGCGTGTTACATTGTTTGAAATTTCTTCTTCTAATATGAGGTAATTTCTATTATCTCTCTGTCCTGGTTGATGCAAGTAAGTTTATATATGTGCACCAGATTTTTGTTTTGGATGATGCATTCTCATGATGCTATAAAATTAATACATAAATTTATATTTTCATGTTAAGATATGGTAGTTCTTTGGTATGCATAGTCCTGGTTCTTATTTATTTTTCTTAAATGTCATCAAAATTAGCCTGTGAACTTATGCTTGTATTATTTCTAATTTATGGCTGACAGGAATTCCACAACTTTTCTGTAGTGCATATTGCACATTTAATCCTCTATTGTTGCCAATTTTGGTTGGATAATGTTAATGGATCAACAAAAAGTTACTTATATGA
Source organism: Theobroma cacao (assembly GCF_000208745.1). Lineage (NCBI taxonomy): Eukaryota > Viridiplantae > Streptophyta > Magnoliopsida > Malvales > Malvaceae > Theobroma > Theobroma cacao. The sequence goes on from NC_030859.1 coordinate 21,422,820, forward strand.
TCTGCCTAGTTAGAATTTGTAGAAAAGTGGATAATCTTCTATTGTTACTTGCAGGTTTGAAGGCAATCAGCTTTGTGTGATCAAAGTTAAAGGTAGTGCCTTCCTATGGCATCAAGTGCGGTGCATGGTTGCTGTACTATTTATGATCGGCCAAGGTGTTGAATCAATTGCTGTGCGTGACAGCTGTTCTCATTACCTCTTCGTTTTCAGTTGTTAATTTATCTTGCTAGGTTAGAGGTGAAATTCAACCGACACCAGAACTAAATATTGTTCATTCAAACTGGTTCCTTTTCCTGACATTGACTGGCATGATACATAATGGCCAATTCAAAAGTTAATTGTGGCATCTTTTTACCTCAATTTCAAAGGCAGGCCTGTTGTGTGAATTTTGGCATAAACCTGTAATTCATTCATGGTGATGAATTTACTTGATGTAGAAGAGCATTCTGGTAGACCCTTTAATCCCAGATTTTCATGCTTAGTGTTTGCTTTTCTCTAACTCTTTATAACTACTCCTAAATCAAGAATAGAAATGGGCACAACCACATTGAGTTAGAATTCTACGCATAAGTGATGGATATGGAAAGAATTTCCTAGGATCTTCTTGTAAGCATGGGATACAGCTTTAAAATGATCTTCAACATGGTAACTTTTTTTTTTTTTCTTAATTGAGCTACAGTGGACCTTCAACATGGTAACTTGATTATAAGATGCTTAAATATTTTTACCTCTTTCTAGAGTGTTATGCACGCATCTTTATTCTGTGGTATGAACTACATTCACATCAAGTGATCAATTGGTCAATTATGTGTAGGTGATAGATGCATTACTGGACACTGAGAAGACACCAAGAAAACCTCAATATGCCATGGCTCCAGAGATACCATTGGTCCTTCAATCCTGTGATTTTGAAGATGTCAATTTTATTTGTTCATCAGGTACGTGATACACAAAAGTTCACCTCATATCTTTGACTTATTCCGCATATGGGATACTGTTTTTTATGCTACAATTTGCTCTGATCAGAAAAAGGAAAAAAAAAAAAGCTTGCAATTTGCATCCATATATCACTCACATTTGCCAAGTCAACAACCATTTACACTTGAAATATTTGAATTATCCAGTGTTTTATGTGTAGATTCTGGGCAAGCACTATGTATACATTTGGAAAATGAATGTCAAGCGTACCAGCTTCAATCTGCAATTTTTCATGAGGCTCTTCTAAGCTGCTTGCCTTTAGCAAATGGTGCAGAAACCAAGTTTCTACCATATATTTCTGTCAAAGTCTTACTTTTTTGTTTATCTGTGTTGATCTGTATTGCTTAAAGAACTTTGACTTTTTCAGGCAAGAGCTTATTGAATGAGGGAACAATCAAGAAGGTGGCTTCCCATGTTCCTCTCTTGTCACGGCCAACAGAGCGTAAGTACCGCTACACTTTGAGCATTCACTAAATCACAGGCTCTAAATACATATCATTGATAGAAGATAAGTTACCTTGCCGTTTTTCATATTCACGTGGATGTTTGAATAGGTGTCATTCATTTATCGCCACAAAAGAGATAAGGTTGTGTAGGAATATTCAAAGGTTTGCTTGTAGATAAGACAGTTCAGATCAGACCTCATATTTTTGTGTTTTCCATGATGAAAATGGCTTCATCGGAATACTGACCATCATGGTTACTTCATTGCCAATCAGCCCTGTAGCATACTTGTTAGTCATTAAGGAAATGTCTGTTTAAGAACAAATGCATGCTTCTGAGTACGAGTCCCTATAACCGTAATTAGCATGTCCCTTGTTTCAAGGTGCAGGGCGGCCCTCTTGTACTTTGAATTTGCCCTTAACCTTTGCTGACATTTGCAGATAGATGCTTAATGGTCAGTTTTGAAATGAGATTTAGCATATAAAATCTTGATAGCTTAATTGTCTGAGGCGGTTTTTTTTTTTTTTATGGTAGAGGTGTTGCGACAAATTCCAGAATATTAACCTAGAAAACTATTTTCCTGTTTGTCTAATTGTGAAATGCATTTAACCTTGGCATAAGCTTTCTATGAGCAACTGATAACTCCCACACGTTTTCAAGAGATTTATGGTAGTCTTGATCTGTAGGTTTTCTACCATAGTATCTGTAAGACTGTAGGTTTTCTTATTTTCTCTGTGTAGAAGGCAGCATGCATTCTGTTTGTTTTTCTTCAACTTCCGCCAATTCGACATGGTGTAAACCTAACTTATTACCCTTTGTTTTTCCTCTTATACCGTACTTGTTACTCCCAGCATCATATGAGGAAAGATGTGCGAAACTGAATTCAAGAAGATGAACCTGGAAAACATTATGGTGGAGTTGAGGCCCTACAATGTTTACTTTTTAACTCAGTTAACCTGTTATGTTGTATTATGAATTTATTGTTTTGAGTTGTTTGTACTTGTGAGTTATGTCAGGGAATATGTAGTTTTAAACATGGTGAATTTTGATCCTTATAAGCTCAGGGAAAAGTGTCTTCCATATGGCATTCACTAGTACATTGCTTTTACTACTTCTTTTGTCTTGTTGGGTACATTGGACTAAGCACAAATAGTAGATGGCCAAGTTACTCCAATACGAGACCTTTCCATCATGTCATTTGGATGAAATTGGCCTGATTAGATCATTTAAATTGAATCAAAGAAGCCTTCCTTTGGTTCTACCTCTCTCTCTGGTTGAGTACCTTTTTTCTATGCAATCAATTAAAAGAATAGTGCCATGTAATAGATTCAGTGATAGCATCAAAACACCGCAATACTGACCATTAGTTGATGACCGATGAACCCTAATCCTTCACTCTCAATTTGAGTCGAGGTTTGAAGGGTTCGAAAAAAGAGTTTGGTTTAAGATTATTTTGTTGTAGGATGAATGTTTTAATCGGAGCGGAAGGTTAAAATAATCTTAACCGATCGGTGAAGAGAAGAGAGAAAGGGCGCAGCTCAATTTATACACGAGTAATTTAGATATTTCACGTTTGCTGTTAGACATCGTTAACGTCATTTATATATTTGAGATGAAATGTTTATTTTGCATATTAATAGATCTCGTGACATTATAGACAAAACTTAAGTAGTCAAGGTATTATTATCTTCAACTTATTTGTAGTCAACAATTGGGTCATTAATCTAGCGCAACAGAGAAGTGGGACTTCAATTTGTTGCCAGTTGGGTCATTAATCTTTCAGAAGGGTTAAGGACATAATTTTGGAGTGCATGCAATGTGCATCTTCCTTACATAATATGCTCTTTGATCCATCTCTTACTCTTCTACTTGCTCCCTTTCATTTATCATGTCGTAAACTAACAATATTCAAATCCCGAAGCAATGGCCAGGTGGAACATATTGAGTTTCAATATAATGCAATATGTGAAACTTCACCAGCAATATTCTCCCTCAAGTATCAAAATGGCCTAAACACCTTTATTGTTTTGCTCCATAATCCAGTTCAAAGCTGACACAAAAATGGTGTTTATGGGTTTCTTTGCTATATCATCATCCAATCAAAAGGCACATCAAACTAAGCCCACGTCTCTAAACCACCTGCATTGCATGGCAATGCTACAGGGATATGTATATATTACAGTACAACAATCAGAATCTGGAACATGAGCAAATATTTGTTCAAACAGCACCTCGTCTGTTTGACATACATCATCTCACGCCAGAGGCATGCCTGGCCTCGATATCTTCAAGTCTGAGAGTCACAGCTCGTTTGTGAGCATCCAGCCCCTCAACTTCAGCCATGGTGGCAACATGTGGGCCAAGGTTACTTAGGCCTTCCTCTGTCAGAGATTGTACCGTCATGTACTTGAGGAAAGAATCAAGAGACACCCCACCATACATCCTTGCATAGCCATATGTTGGAAGAACATGGTTTGTCCCACTTGCATAGTCACCCACACTCTCTGGCGTCCACTGCCCTAGGAACACAGAACCTGCAGGAACACAGGGAAAGCGATCTATGAACACCAGCCATCAGGCTCACCAAATCTTATTTGGCACCAGAAAGAACCAAAAGTCGCAGCTTAGAAAAATACCGGCATTCTCAACAAAACCCTCCCATTTTTCTGCATCCTTCACATTCATGATCAGGTGCTCTGGTGCATATAAATTTGAGAAGGAAATTGCCTAAAAGACAATGATCATAATAAATTCCATTAAACAGAATACCCAAAATAGTTGAACTTCTGGCAGTAAAGGCTTGTTATCAAACCCTTGATAAATATTCACCATCTAAAGTTATTGCAAACAAGTTGGACCAAAGATGGATTTGTTTGAGCTACAAACCACAAGACAGGAAAATGGAAACGAACCTCAACAATATCACAAGCAAATACAGTGAAACTATAGCTCAATGCTTTTGAAGCAAATTCTCCCCTTGGAAGGCTTTGGCACTGTTTACTAATTTCCTCCTCAATAGCTTTAAGACCCACACCATCACCAGCTATTACAAGAACAACCTGGCTATCAGGGCCATGCTCAGCCTGAAAATAGCAAATTTTATCACTGTGAACATCAGGTCCAATAAAAGCAGGATTTTATCTTTTTATTTATTTTTTATGTTTTTGTACAGATGAAGGCAAACTGGACCTTGGGCTGTAGAAAGGAAGACATCCCCGTTCCATTCCCCAAATCCCTACCCTCCATTCCCAAGGTTCAAAATTGATGGTTGCGAACTTAAAATTCCAAGTTTAACCAGTAACACATCCCTTGGAGACATGAAAGCAGTAAGTTAATATCACGAATATGCTTTATTCTCCAATGCATATATTATATTCTAACAATGGAACAAAAGAAGCATCTCACACAGGTGTCACAAGATGAGGGATTGAATACTCATTTCACAAGCTTTTGGTTTCATAATGAAAACTAAATCTCGAGAAAATTGAACGAAAAGTAGGAAAAAAGGGATTATAAAAAAGAGACATGCAGAGTTGGAAGGTCACTGAAAATTACAGCAAGGAAAGCCATAGACTATGTTGCTCTGATTCTTCATTTTCCTACAGTACCTGTGTCAGACAAGGGTATGGGGGCTCGATCCTCCAAATATAACAAGAACCTTTAAAAAATTGAAACACCAATGTCAAAAACATTCTATTCAACACTCTCCCAAGTCCTAGCAGCATAGACCATAGATGATCTTGCACTGTAGCTCCCCTTGAGGAAAGAAAATTCTTGACTGATACTTGACTAGGAAATAGTAGATTATAACTAGCTAGCAGGATCCAATTTCTTGACTAAAGGCTAAATAAACTCTGGCTTAGTCAACCTAATATAATCTTTTGGTTTCAATTGGCCTTATTACAGTTCATATAATTAACTCTTATTTCCTTAATACGAAGAGAAAAAATTTTCTTTCACTATAGATATTGATATACAGGCCAAAAGGCAAATATTAATAGCACTAACCACGCTATAAAGATCATATTCCCAAATTGACTTAGCACTTGTGTTGTTCTAGCATCTCACTTTCCAGAAAGTAAGTCGGCATACAGCTAACAAGTTCATGATAAACACTAAAAGAGAAACTTATTAATCCATAGAGAAATCTCACTTTGCTTAGGGAATCATGTAAATTACAAAGGCTTTGCTGTCTGGATGTAGTATGTCATGAAGCAGCAAAAAACTTGAAATCAGTAATTTGACCACCCGCCAATATAGTAAAGACAAATGACGCAAACACCTTAACATAAGATTAGTAAAAAAGTAGCTAATTGGAACTAAAGACAAAGCAGATGCAAACCTGGGATAGCAAATCTGCAGCTATATGTACAGGATTGGCATGTTTGTCGGCAATAACCAAAACTTCTGAAGGGCCAGCTGGCATGTCAATTGAAATCATGGCCTCACTATTCTGTAAGGATATAGGTATAGAAGGTAGAATCAAATAAACTATAGGGGCATGCATTTCTACAACTTTCTTTAATTGGATCAAACTTATGTAGAAGTTCTAAGAGCAAGTAAACTGAAATTACTTGAAGTATCATTTTGGCAGCAGTTACATACTGATTTCCAGGTCCCAGAATTTTCTCAACCTGCAATAGAGGCAAAATCTTTAACACCAATAAGAAGCTGAAAAATATCCTACCATGATAAATCAAATCTTATCATTCTCCTAAAAAAATATACTATCTTGTCTGACTTATCATGCCTTCAACAACTAATCATATTTGAAGTCTTCAACACCTCATCAACTATTATGGAATTACTAAGACATAAGGTATAAAGGACACCTCTTAGTCAGGTAAACATGCTCAAATGGTAAATAATTGGACCACAAACATCTTGTATAGCTTTGTGATAGTATACAAGTTGTTACATAGCTTTCTGATCATCATTATAATTGTCTAAAGTTATAACATTTCAGCATTTTTAATCTGAAATCAACATTGTCAAAACTACCTATGTTATTAACATCAGCATGCTATTATTCACACACACACACACACAGAGTTGTGAAAGGAAATATTCACTGTGCATGATGACTCTTGATGAAGATTTGCATTTTTTTAGGATTAATTAAACTATCACTCAGCATAATTAACTGAAGGCTACTTGTGCAATTCCCCAGCCACTTGGCAACATCAATACATTAAAAACATAGACTAGTCACACAGAAATACAATAAACAAAACTCAAGTTAGAGATACCATAGAAAAAGAAAATAAAGGAATTTGATCTATCAATAAGCTCAAAAGATATTCTGTCTCTGATTAATAAATTACTGATAGGAAACATAAGAAAAATCACTACTCAAGTCTTCAACAAAAATGCCATACATACTTATCAGTATTAAAACTCAATAACTGAGAAAAAGTTGATGAGAAATCATTACCTTCGGGCAAGATTCTGTGCCCCAGGCCATTGCAGAAATGGCCTAAAATTTCAGTTCAAAAAAAAAAAAGTCAAGACCTGATCAAAATAGTAACTAGTTTAAAATGCAAAATGTGTAAACATATCTTTCATGCTTTCAGACCTGAGCTCCACCAGCTTTAAGAATGTGAGTCACACCAGCCTTCTTGGCACAGTACAGTACCTCCTAATGGGGAAACACTGATCAGCTCTCACTAAGTAGTCTCTTTATATGCTATTTCGATATAAAAAAGAACAAAAAATACCTTACATATGCTGCCATCTTGGCCTGGGGGAGTTGCTAGAACAACAGTTTTACATCCAGCAATCTTGGCAGGCTGGAGTAAGGAACAAAGCATATGTCAAATATATCTAACTAGATCAATAGTTAAACAGACAAAGAACTAGAGATACAATTCAACTTACAATAGAAAGCATTAGAGCAGTTGAGGGCAAAACAGCAGTTCCCCCTGGTACATAAAGACCAACAGAACCAATACTCCGAGCAACCCTTTTGCATTTAACACCCTGTGCAGAGCACTACGATATTAACTTTGTTTACCGTATAACATAAGATGCAATAATAAAGCACTTATATTAACTTACTTTCATGGTCTCGACACTTTTCGCTGATGACTTTTGGGCAAGATGAAATGCATATATATTTTCGTATGCCACATCAAAAGCCTCTTTAATAGTTGGGTCAAGCTGAGACATGGCAGCATAGCAAGAGAAAGGGACACAAACTAAGCACCATAAACAAACTAGAGGTTTAATGAGATTTCAAGTAACATACATTTTCAGAAAGAGTACCTCAGGATAAGGAAGCTCCGAGACATTTTCAACAATTTTATGTAGATTAACTTTATCAAACTTTTCAGTATAACTGCAAATGACTAGCATTTATAAGCAACCACATCCCTAACCACATTACTGAAATGCTCAGGAAAAAAAAAAGTACGCAAAGAATGAAAGCAGCACTGACACTTTAACTGCAGCATCGCCTCTGCTGCGAACATCATCAATTATAGGCTGGACCTGAGAAGCATACCATACATGAACATTAAAACCTAGCAAGGGTTGAATAAAGAAAATGCATCATAACAGCGTAAAAGATGATACAGAGATAGACCCACCATGCCGAATATGGAAGAAAAATCTATGCGAGGACGAGCCTTCAAGCTCTCCACCTCAGCAGGACCTAGCTCCGATAACTGATAAGTCTTCATCGCGCACCTTACTTTCTTACAAGCCAATCCTGTAACTAGCAGACATGTTTCGTAAAATTAATTCCCCAAATCTGGTGCGTACAAGAATCAATTTATTTTCAAAAACCCTATCACATCAACAACCAAAGCAGGCATTTGAGAAATGCAAAGAGGAACAGCAAGTACCTGAAACAGAGATGAAATTAGGGGAAGCAAATGAAGGAAAACGAGGAAAGTGGAATGGTTTGATACAAAATCGTAGAAGCTGAGAATCCATAACCTCCTTCAACTCAAATTAATGTTTGAATATCATCAAAATTAAAACAAAAAAGGAAAGAATTTACGATCAAAAAGAGTTGTTGATAAGATTACCCAGCAAGTGACAGATGGGGATGATTAGCAGTTGCTGTTCACTAAACTACAGTGCGGAGCAGCATGACAGAGATGTGAGATAGAAAAAGAGCAGTACCAACCGCCAAAGGCAGGCAAACATAAAAGAGAGGATAAATTAAACCCTAAACTCTTAATCCTAAAAATAAACTGAATTGAATAAAATTTTAATTATAAAATTAAATAATTTTATTATAAAAAAAAACTTTTGAATGATCTAATCTTTCTATCCTGTCGTTTATCCTGTCACTTTTAATTATTTTAAGGTAAAATATCCCTATTTTTTAAAATTTTAATCAAAATTCTAAATAATTTTATTAATTTTTAAAATATACACTCTATCTCAATAATTATTAATTTAAACATTTATTATTATATTTTTAAAAAATAAACCTTAATTTGTTACGAATTGACAATGCAAGAGTAAAAGATGGACTCCATGTCGAGTAATTAGAAGAAGTAAGCTTCAGCGTTATAGAGACCAAACCATGGTGGTCCGATTGATGAAGAAAATACAAGGATTGAGAATCCTTCAGTGGTGAGATCACAGATTTTGGTGTAATTGATGTAATCGAATCTTCCATGAGTTCAAGAATGAATTAAAACAACAAGAATATGAAATTTCAATAGTGAATCGAAATTTGTAATAAAAAAACTCAAAAAGCCTTAAGACCAGGTAAACCCTAACTCAACAAGAACTGAGAAATTGGCGAAGAATGAACAAATCAAGCTAGGAAAATCAAAGTACAAGGAAAATGATGAGATATAATGATGAAAATCAAGAAAAAATAAGCTACGATATAATCCAAACCAGTTTATAAGACATCATAATCCTACTTAAACAAATCGGATAATGTTGTGTACCCATTTACACAACTGAAGTAAAGGCATATCCATATTCTTACTAGGGTCAATTCCAATACCCCATACTTTCTCTGCAGCACATGTCAGCCTCCTCTTAGCTTGTCTGGCTATTGGATATTGTAGATATAGATAACCAGCCCAACATTTCCATCAAGCTTAAGATTTTGTCCAATTCCTTTGTATGGGCATGAATCCAATAACAATTGGGTTGGGTTATGAGATCTTAGAATGGAAATTTGCTCGAAGGATTTTCTATTGGTTCTCGAGACAAAAATCCTTGACTATTTCTGATATTTTGTTCATTGGTAAATTTATAGCATCGGCCAGATAAATGAACAAAAACAAATGTCAAGCAGTTCCATGCTGTTTAGAGGGGGCAGAGGAATCAGGTTACTAGCATTTCAACACTTCCCGACGTTAACAACTGCTTCCACTTCTTCCAGTACTAGAATTGTTAGTTTTTCCTCGTACCCATATCCCACTTCTTACAAAATCTTCAGCAGAAATCACTGTACTTTCCAAAACATCTTCAAACTCTCTTTAACTTCACCGTCAGGTTGTGGGGTTGTTGGCTTTTCGAAGATGGCATCAGCAGCTGGAGGAGAAGATGGTCATTTCAAGTTGTCTGAAACTAGTGAGCTTATAATCAAGAAAGGTGATATTACTCGGTGGTTTGTTGATGGCGCCTCCGATGCTATCGTCAGTGTTTCTCTTCCCTTTCCTTTAATCTTCAGTTCTTTTTGTTTTCTATTGGTATTTGTTGATGATTTATTCTTGATATTTTATCATATTTGAACCATATTTGTTTATGGGATTAGGGAGCAGAATTTTCTATTCGGGTAATAGATTAATAGAATGTTGAATTGGCTATTCCAAAATGGAGGGATTTCTTGCAATCCTAGAGATTTTCTTATTTCAATCTGAAATGATGGTTATGTTTCCTTCATGGGTTTATTTTGTACATACTCCGATTTTGAATTAATAGAATTGAGCACAGTGATACTAGTGATGATAATCTTTTGCAGGTTAATCCAGCAAACCAGAGAATGCTTGGAGGTGGTGGCGCAGATGGAGGTATTCTTGCTCAGAAAGTTCTCTTTTTTCTCATTTTGAACTTATTAATGTCGTACAAGGATGAACTTTTACTGATTATTGATGCATTTTACTAGCCATACACAGGGCTGCTGGCCCAGAACTTCGAGAAGCATGCTATAAGGTCCCAGAAGTTCGACCTGATGTCTGCTGTCCCACTGGAGAGGCAAGGATTACCCCGTAAGTTCTTCCTAATTAGATAGTGTTTGCTGGTGTTGTCATCCAAATGCTGTGCATGATTAGCATATTGACGCGTTAAAATGTATGCAGAGGTTTTAAACTGCCTGCATCTCATGTGATTCACACTGTTGGACCTATTTATGATACTGACAAGGACCCTAAAGCCTCCCTGAGCAGTGCATACAAGTATGCTATGTTGTTCCTTTCCACCATTCATATTAGTAGCTTATTTTATCGTTCTCAATAACGCCTATTCTCTTTTGAAACTGGTTACAGGAATAGCTTGGCTGTGGCTAAAGAGAACAACATTAAATACATTGCATTTCCTTCAATATCTTGTGGTGTATATGGGTAAGTACTCTAAGGAACCACCAAAGGCTTTCTTCATGCCCCCCTTCCCCACTCATTGAACTGTACCTGTTTTTGCTTTCTGTGATGACAATTTAGTTAAGGACAGGTGTTGAATTGGTGATGTTGGATTGTTGGGTAATTTGGTGTAACTTTCTGGACTTTGAAGGTGCATGAACTCATAATCAAAATATTTTAATCTTTTAGTCACTTGTTCACAGATGAGCTGGGTAATTTGGTGTAACTTTCTGGACTTTGAAGGTGCATGAACTCATAGTCGAAATATTTTAATCTTATAGTCACTTGTTCACAGAAGAGCATTATCTTCTGTCAAATTCTATACCATTTAAGCAATGAATCTTTAGTCTGATTATGGATTCTTTATATGCTAGCTTGGGTGTTTGTAGAAAATGTTTCATCACTTCAAATTTAATATCTTTTTTCCTTTCTGAAATTTTCCAGATATCCCTTTGAGGAAGCAGCTACTGTTGCCATATCTACTGTCAAAGAATATGCCAATGATATTAAAGAGGTATCTGCTTCAATATTGCCATCCAAGAGTTCTTTTAAATGTTGATTGATTCCCTTTATTTTAATTCTTATATCCCATTGTACATTACTTTACTTGTTTTGCCCCCATACACACATAAAAGAAGAGCTTCCTATATTGTTTTCTCTTCTTCCTTTATTTGGGACAAATCCTCTATTGTTATTCATATATATGTAATAAATTAACTTCTGATTGCATGATCCATAGTTCTATATGGCCAAGATAATAGATGAATTTCTGATTGGCACTCACTCGACTTGCTGTTTGCAGGTGCACTTTGTTCTGTTTGCAGATGGCATCTATAATATTTGGTTGAACAAGGCAAAGGAATTGCTCCAGGCTTAGTGCATTATAGTGACTAGAATTAAGTTCCTTGATACTTGAGGGTGCACAAGTTTATATGTATCTGAATTAGCTTGCAGGCATGTATGCAACTATGAGGAAATTGCTTTCTTTCAGATTATGAGGGTCAAGAACTATCGATGTATCGAAGCCATTTTGCATAACTACAGGCATAATATAAGTTGATCCTGTTTTGGAGTGTTTGAAATGGTTGCTGTGATATGTTTTCCAGGATCCTAATCAACTACTCACATCGTTTACCCTTAACTTTTTTAATCATTTTAGTGAAAGTAGGACACGTTACAGTGATTCTCATTTGAACAAGGACAAACATTGAATAAGAGATGGCAGATAAATCATTTAGGTGAGGCCTTGTCTTTCCTCCCAGCAAGAATAATAGAAATATGGAGTCCTCTGCTAAATGCTTGATTGAAGGGGATCCGGGTTTGGTATTCAGCTACAGAAGGGAGCCATGACAAAATGGCTATGGGCATGAAAAGCAGCAATCCCATCACGTAGTCAATACACTGTGGCCATCTCCTTAACTGGCTTCCAGATTAACCCCTCCAACAAAGGCCTACATGCTTGCCCAATCTTCGAGGACAAGGACATGGAAAGTTTTAGTTAGTACATTATTGTATGACAACCATAGATTATTAGAGATATGACAAGATGACATTGATCCCATAATTTAGGAAAGCTTGAAACTTACAAGAAGAAAGGCCCACCGGGTAGGCAAGAAGGCAGGGGCAGCATCCCATAAATCTGATGTAGTGAGGCCACATACTATGATTAAGCCGATCATGATTGCCAAGGAGGCACAAAAAACGAATGCTTTGAACATCCTGTATACCAGCCGACATGCGATACTCAGTATTTGTCTACCCACTGATACAATCTGCAGCAACACAGAAATCACAAGAAGCAAACAAACAGATCAATCTGTCTTGGTAACAAAACAGAAAGAGGGGAAAAGAAAATCTTACTTATCTGTTATTTCCTACCAGAAGAACATATTTGCATGGAAAAACTCAAGCACAACGTTTACATATATGCTTGCACCCCTTTCCAGCTACAAACTAACTATAGTTTCATTGCATACCTTTGACAATAAAAGCATGCTACCAAAACACCCCAAGAGAGTCCATAAACCTGCAATATTATAGGTTATAAGCTTATGGTAGCAACATCAGAGAGAGGATGGTCTTGCAACCTAACTGATCTTCAATAGCGCAAGAAAAAACAAATTTGTATCAGTGAAAATAGCATATTATACCAGCCAACTCCTACTGTGATGAGCTATATTAAGGTGGTAGACAACCCCATATTGATAGACAAGGAAGCGAAGTGCAAGAACAATCTCAAGCACTCTTCCTAGTATGTTTGTGTATTTAAGGTGCTCTTGTTCTCCATCCCACCATGATTCCCAGCTTTTTTCAGGCCGAATACCAATACCTCCACGAATTCTTATCCACCGCTTCCAGTCTGTCCGATCATCCACTGTCTTTTGCCAGTCGAAACTGCAAGGGTTAAAGACAAAGGGAGCAAGTAACCACGATCCAACCCGGAACCAGATTGAGCATGTGAATAACAAATAAATATTTGAGCTGCGATATGATTCCCCATAAACTTGGTACAAGATCAATAGTATGCTGAGTTCTAACCCTTTCACAAAGTGACTCCGTGAGTACAGTCCATAGTAATCAGCAAACTTGGCATGAAAAACAACAAATCCACGTCCAGCAGCTCGATATTTAGAAATGCAAGACCGTTGTCCCAAACTAATGTGCCTTCGTTCCAAGCTGAAATGTAAAGAACACAGAGGCTAGCTGCAGCTGCATGATGATAAAGTCACCCAGAGCAGTGCGGAACCCTTTCTCCAGGCTAATCTCCATAAGCATAGGCAGGACCAATAGCGTGCCCATTTGAAAGACCGACTGAGGAATTAAAGCTGCTTCTAGAGACTTGTTCCGACTTATAATTGAATTGTTTAGAATGTGTCTTTCCAATCCACTCACAACCAGATACAAACGTCCATAGAGGAAGAAATATACGGTAAGCTTGGTAACCTGAAACAATGTAATGCTGATATCAGGGAAATTCATGTTTATTCCATTGCAAAGAGTTGTAGGGCAAAGATCTGATCACCTAAAGTTTATCTATTCACCATATTCAAGTACATAAAACCTTATAAAGAAAGAAAATCAGTTTGGTTTCCTCACCATGCTATTAAAATAGAAACCAACAGTTGTGAAGTAGAATGACAGCATTCTATAGAAGTCAAATCGACATCCAAGGCGATACACATCACAACTAAGTGTTTGCTCTCCATTTCCACTTGCAACTTTTGCCTCAAAACATGATATTTGATTCATGCCCACATCATGTCCTTTTCCAACTTGGATATAATCATGATGCGTTACATATCCCCCTCGAAGAGTTGAATTGAACCCTGGAAAAAAACTTGTTTAGTTAACCGCAATATTAAACTTATAGAGTTCTGTTTGATTAGTTACCTGAGAGTACCTGCAAATATGTCCTCACTTAAATTGATAGTTTTTGAAGCTTTGCTTATGCCACCCCTTGTTATGTGCAAGATTCTGTCAAATATGTCAGGATGGCCGTAATGGAATCGTACCCTGCAATGAGAAGATCATCATAGAAACAATGATCGTTATGATAGAAACAAATACAATCATACCAGAGAAGCTTGACTTGGCTCCATTCTTTTGCCTGTAGTTGGAGTGTTGAAAGATTTCATAGATTTTATTCATTTATCACTATTATTTGGTAGGTTACTAAGTAGCACAAGCAACCATTTAACCTCCAGTTCAATGTGCATATCAGCAACAACCCTGTTCAATATTTCCTAAGTTACCAGTTACTCAAGATGAAAATTTGAGGGTACCTTAAAGGACTTGCTAATAAGCCTTGGCCGATGGTTACAAAGCTAGTCTTTTGATTGGACATAAACCAAGCAAGTGATGAAACACTGTAAAAGAAAATTAAAAAGCGTAAACATACATTAGTATTTAGCCAATCTGCAGAATGGCTGCATTTTGACTTGCTTGTGCATATCTGTTAAACTTATCGAGATCAATTAAATTTATAATGACAACTGGTCAGACTAAACTTTAGACCAAATATTGTAGGTTTCCATTGCCAGCTACAGTAGTGTTTGAACTCTTCCAAAACATTTCTCATTTTAAGGGCTTTTCAAAATAGTTATCCTAAAAAACAAAAGTATTATAAGATACTCTAGAACCTTGATGACTATATCTTGAGATGGAGGTAGAAAAGCTACCTGACTCATGTCTGTAGTCTGCAAGGCTTCTCCGTGGGTAAAGATAATGGCATGGTTTTGGTTTTCAGGTTTTCCTTCACCAACTTTTGTTGGAGGACCTGGAAGTTTGATGCGGTATATTTCCTGGAAGTACAATGGATATTCAGTGTGCAAGGATGTTTTAAACAATTACTTATGTTAGAAAACTGACATAAGCTTGTAGGACAAAACATCAGTAAGCATGTGATAATTCTGACTTTCGATCAAATGTGTGGCCCAGACACATACCTAATCCAACAGAGGGACAAGAGCATTTTTGTTTCACTATCATGTTTTTGATGTTCTAAAGCAGGCACAATGTCATAGTAAAATTCATAGCATCGTTTATTGGATTGTCATCACTATTCATAACATCATGTTTTTTATTATTTTCCATCCATACAAGAACCAAGAGAAAGCATGAAAAGCCAGTGGATTGTAGGAAATAATCCAAATAAAACAAATAGTAATCATGAATGTGTGTTGGGGCAGCAGGTTAAAGGATGACACGCGACGCAGCAATGCATGACACGTAAACATCTATCTCTTAACAACGAGGATATTGCTAGATTGCTGGATTGAATGCAGAAAATGTCACAGGCCAAGCGGCCGGTATCCAAGAAGCTAGTTCTATAATATTTTTATGATTGAAGAAAGAGGATTCGAACCCTATTCTTTGAGCAGAAAATCATGCACCAACTTAAGAGTTAACTGTTTGGATGCTATTTTCATTTTAATATATTATAATTTACTAAAGATATTGCCCTGTGGAACCAAGATTCCCCACCCCGACAACTGCTCCCTACTTTTTGCCAGTGTTGCCTCGTATAACCCAAACCTGTGCTGGTACAAAATCTTGAAGCAGAAATCATCTTTAAACTCTCTTTATCACCATCACCATCACCATCACCATCATCAGCAGCAGCAGCTTTTTAAGGTAGTTGGGATTTCAAAGATGGGTTCAGCAACTGGGGGGAGAAGATGGTCATTGTCTGAAACCACTGAGCTTAACATCCAGAAAGGTAACATCACTCTGGGGTTTGTTGATGCCTCCCCTAATGCTAATGTCACGTTTTTTTGTAAGAGCTCTGATATTCCTCTATTTCAGTGCATGATACTGACTATAATTATGCTCCTTTATACTTGAGGGTGCACAAGTTTATATGTATCTGTAATATTAGATTGGAGGCATGTATGCAACTATGAGGGAATTGCTTTCTTTTGCACAATGAGGGTCAACAACTATGATCAATCCAGCAAATGAGAGAATGCTTGGTGGTGGTGGCGCAGATGGAGGTATATATATTCTTGTGATGAACTTTTAGTATGGGTATCTAACCTTAAACCGATTGATAATAATTGGAGAGGCCGATGTTATACAAGAATTCAAGATCTTGCTGAGTTTCTTCTTCTTAATTTCTCTTTAACCTTCTTAGTGTCATACAAGAAATGAACCTGTCATGACCAATGTTTCTGATGCATGGATATGTACTAGCCATACATAAGGCTGCTGGACCAGAACTCCTGGAAGCATGCTATAAAGTCCCTGAAGTTCAACCTGAAGTACGCTGTCCAACAGGAGAAGCAAGGATTACCCCGTAAGTTTCTTCCTAACTAATATTAGAGTTTAGAATCAATAGTCTACTGCTGCTGTCATCCTAACCTTGCAAAGTGTTGCAGAGGTTTCAAACTGCCTGCATCTCATGTGATTCACACTGTTGGACCAATCTATGATTCTGACAAAGACCCCAAAGCTTCCTTGACAAGTGCATACAAGTATGCATTGATATGATGATTCTTGCCACCATTTTTATTGGTTTGCTTTGTTTATCATTCTAAAACAAGATCTCCTTTTCTTCCCAAATTGGTTTCAGGAACTGCTTGAGTGTGGCTAAAGAGAACAATGTTAAATACATTGCTTTTACTGCAGTATCCTGTGGTGTATATGGGTAAGTAATGCTAAGGAACCACCCATGTGCTTTCTGCTTGTTCCCCAACCCCCTCTCTTCTTCTCCCCCCTTGTCCTAGAAAGTAGTTGAAACTTTTGCATATACATGATCAAGAACAAAAAGCTTAGTCTATTGTGACTTCCATTGCAAAGCTCTTGTTGGAAATAGACGAGTATTCTAAGGTAACTTTGGCCGAATTGCATCTGTTTTTGCCTTTTGTGATGATATGTTTATTAAAGAATGCTGTTCAATTGGAGATGTGGATAACTTGCATAACTTTCTGGCCCCTCGAAGGTGCATGAACTCATAGATAAGTTTATTGGAGAGTCATTCCCTTCTGCAAAATTCTATATCCATCTAGTTAATGAAATCTTGATGTGACTATGGATTCTGAATTAGCTAGGTTCAATTGTTTGTAGAAAAAGTAACACCAGTTGATCTTTTACTTTTTCCTTTCTGAAAACTTTGCAGATATCCTTTTGAGGAAGCTGCTACGGTTGCTATATCTACTGTCAAAGAATTTGCAGATGACATTAAAGAGGTAATGTACTTTTGTTTTTGTTCGGATTGACAATCTTGAAGTTCATGGTATTTCTCTACTGTTGATTGATTCCTCCATTTCACTTGTTTAAATCCCAATTTTTATACCATTTTATCATTATGCTTTTGCTTAAATATAGTATCAGTATGATTAGTTCAAAGAACATGCAGTCTCCAATACCAATTACGGCTTCCTATATTGTTTTCTCAAACATGTAACAAATGAAACTTATGAAAGCATTACTTTTGATGATGATTGGAGCTTTGAAGGCTTTTGCATGATCTATAATCCTATATTATTCTTCTGACTGGTTTAGCATCTGAGTTTAAACTTCAAAGAGCATCATTAACATAACCCCAACTAACCATCTTCCCGTCTAACTGTCCAAGATGATAATGTTGTTTGGTGCAAATACCAGGCCAACTCTTGTTTGACTCTTGGCTCAAATACCATCATCTGCTCATGGCCTTCTTGTCATCACCAAGGGTAACAAATGGCCACCCTCTATGGCAATTCATGCCAGATTCTTCCTCCTCGTTTCACTAGATCCATCCTTATCAGACCTGTTCCCTGATTTCAAGGGATGAGAAGAACTTGATATGCCTATCAGTATTTTGTTAGAAGATGGTTGGCACTCACCTTAGTTGCTGTTTGCAGGTGCACTTTGTTCTCTTCTCAGATCAAATCTACAATGTTTGGTTGAACAAGGCAAAGGAATTGCTCCAAGCTTAGTTCATGACAGCAGCTAGAATTACGTTGCTCTACCTTGTTGCTTGAGGCTGCAAAACTTTAGATGTGTATCTCAATTGACTTGGAGGCCTGTATGCAATTATGAGAGATTGCTTTAATTTTTGGTTTGTGAGGTTCCAGAACTTTAGATGAATTTGAGGCATCTATGCTTATCTGTAGACAAAATGCATGTTCGTGCTAGTGTGGTATTAATGGTCTAGATATGTTGTCTTAAGTTTGAGCAAATATTTGTTTGCCATTGTATTCAGAAGTATTTCATTGGATTGTGGAGTTGTTGCCCTCAATTCCCTGGCTGTTGCTGCTGCCTTCTCTCTCCTGTTTGTGGATGGGAAAGCAGTGAACATAACAATATAATGGTAAAACTGCCCCGATAACATTGAGTTTCTTTGATTTTCCTCATCATTTTGACCAAATTCAGGAGTTTCTTTTGTCAATAATATGCATAATGCTTACACATTAGCTGAATAATATAGTATAAGAGGTTTTAGCAGCATTTCTTTGGGGAATAGACATAAAGCTACAGAGGAGAGTTGAGGCAAACCACACAGCCAATCTCAACAAGTTTTTCACAAGTCATAAGAGATTTCTGGATTTCCGAATCATTATGACAACAATGGTGCATCCGAAATCAGCTAAGGAAAGAAAAAGATATATAAACCAAGCAACCAGAGCTATATATCCTTTCAGTTTATTTAGTAAAAATAGATCCCCACAAACAATGGATGTGCTATGCTCTTCTGAGGGAATACATCAAGTTGTGTCAAGACCTCAACTTTAATAATATACATAGGCTCAACTCCCCTAACCCTATGTAGTGGCTCCACACAGACCACAAAGGTTCTTCAAGAATCAACAAGAAGAAATGAGTCTTGCTGAATCTTGGTATAGCAGACCTATAGAAATCCCTGAACCTTCTTTTTCTTTCCACTCTGATGTGGAAGAAGCTTTTAGCAGAACTGTACACAGTTGCAGCTCAACTGATGGCGAAAACATGTACATAACATAACAGACTACAAAAATCTGCTTTCATTTAAAGTGAAGCAAAAAATCGAAGACTTTGTTTTGGCCGGTGAAACTCCAAGAGTACAGCATGCAGTCATAACCTCTTTGTAAAATGTGAAACTTAGACATCTTTTTCCTTGAATAAACTCCGGGGGATTCTGTTAGTCACACTCTCATCTACTATCTTATAGTGCTGGGAAAATTTTCGGTGGATCATTCCACAGCATTTATCCACACGTTCTTCATATTTGTTATAGAAGACAGGTATGGTAATCGATAAGATGGTTCCTGCCATCAACAAATGCCAAATACATTATAAGTAAATGAGTACACCATTGAAGATTCCTACACAATGAGCGAAAGTTCATTGACAAAATGCCTCCCATTCTGAATTAATTTGCAAAAGCAGGCATAGATATGCAAAATATCCCATGACGTCAAGCCAGCTAGAAAGTTTGTAACAGGAGCTTGATATCAGATTTTATTAATTTTAAAAAACACAAATACATGATCATTTACCAGAAACAATGCAAACTAGGTTGTGATTAAAACAACCAGGGTAAATTTAGTTACATTTAATGTTATGTCAGTTGAACCAAAAAAAAAAAGAGAATACTAATTATATCCACAAATCAAAAAGGAAGATGAATATGCATTCAGTTGACAGATGAACTGCTTACCAATATAGGCAAGTGTGAAGAAAGAGCAATAGCTACCAATGGCAGATAAGAGCCATAGACAAATCACAACCTGCCAAGTGAACTAAAAGTTAGAAAACTTTATTAAGCACCAGCCTTCCCCACCTCAATAAACAAAAAATAAGGACAGAAAAGCAGGTAGAGTGGAACATGTTTAGTGAGATTGCAAAAGCGGGGTAGAACCCAGGACCCTATACAAACAGCATAGAAATCGATTATGGCATTTAGCAAATAGAAACCTGATGCAAACTAATGATTAACCATCTGGGCAAAAAACAGGATAGGTTAAAATGAACAGAAGAGTGTTTGCTGGAAGAGCAAGAGCTGTTTGTGAAGAAGAACCATCTGTTTGAAAGCAATCATGGTTTAATTATGAAGTTCATAGTTAAATTGGCAAATTCTGCTAATCAATCTTGTTTGGGAGATGACATTAGAGTGAAATAGAGTATATGGATGATTAATTGATCTACTCCCAATTTGTGAGATTTTGGCCCTCAGTGGGTGGGTGGGTGGGGGGTTGCCACTAATCCGCTTTCCTATACCACACTGAAACACACTTCATACTAATGACTCCCTTCAATGATATTAATAATAATAATAAATCATATATTAACTAGATGATAATTCCACCAACAATACCACAATGCTGCACACATGGAATTCTATTTCAACGTTGATTCTTTTTCCCTTTGTAGTGTATGTGTATAATGCAGCACAGAATACTCAGATAAAATACAACTGGTTTAAACTGACCTTGAAAAAGAGTCGAAAATCTTTGCCAATTGTTATATCATGAGCCATAAGAAGCACATTATTGATTTTAACACGAAATGATGCTGCAGCGTTATTAACCATTTCCTCTGACAACTCAAGTTCTGGTAATGTTTGTAGTTGTCTGCTTAAACAATACACAGGCATCATTGTCAAAAATGGCTTCAACACTAAAAAAGGAATGAACACATATGGAGGAAATATTAGTCATACCTATTTCTTAAAGCAGCATAGTTGGCACGGACAAACAACAATACAATTAATATCAGCAAGACATCTGAACAAATGGATAAGAATGGTAATCCAGACCGTTCAAATATGAGCCAAGCAACAGTAGCAACAACAATGACACCAAAAGAATCCCGCCACCGCTTCCACAAGAGTATATCAGCCACTAGGAACACAAGAAGCAAAATTTGTAAATTTATCACATAAAACAAATCCACTAGTATTATAAGGTGAAAACTAATGGAGTCAGTGTGAAAAAATAATCTTACAGCAATTATATCATACTATACAACAGAATTAACCCAACATCATACTAATTATAATAAAAAACGTTGATGGAGGAATGTTAAAAGCCACAAACTTTTGCCTATAAGACCAAAATAAATAAAGATCGAAGATAAATGCTGAATGAGCACAGATCAAAAGGAAAGTTGGCTTCCAAGGATATTATCCCACCAGGGAAAACTCAGCAAAGGATTCACCTTCAGTTTCTATTATGTGTCACATCCACAATTTAGAGCACAAAATTAAACAAGATAATCAGCATCATTTCCTCTCCACCAAGAAACCCATCACCCTCCATCAAGGGAAAAGAAAAAGGGTACACTCCATGGAGTTACCCTTGTAAAAATAAATAGAGAACCAACCTCTTGCAAAACGATATCACCACACCAATATGGTGGGAAAAGAAGGTTTGCGTAAGAGTAGCATAGCATAGACAAGACCAAAACAAAATAAAAGAACATCTGCATCTCTCTAAAAGAAGAAAACTCAAAACAGTGAGCCTCAAATTGTAAGAGTAGCATATCATTTGGCCTATGCACAAATGTGTAACTGCTATAGCATAACTGCGTACAGAGAGATGATCACCCCATTTTTCCTAAACCAAATTTAATCCTATTTATCACTTCTTGTTCCTAAAATTCACTTCCCATTATAATCTCATTTTGCCTAACATTTCATTACAATTCCAAAGGGCACTATTTAAACAAAACATCAAAGTACCCCAAGAATCACCTATCCATTGAAGAAATTCGGTTGATTTCATTGAAAGGCAAGAACAAACAAGAGAGATAAACAAAATGGAAAAGAAAATAAAAGATGGGTATTTTCTGTTTCAATTTCTTTTACCTTCACCACCACCCAGAAACTGGTGAAGTGAACCCTGACGACCAAACAAACGGTAACCACCGGAGGATGTTGTTGAAGAAGTGGAAGATATTGTCTGATTTCTTGACTCTTCCCCATCAGTGTTACTCGAATTCTCCATTACTTGCAATCCAGAAATGAAAAAACAAAAAAAAAACCCACAAATTTCAAATCTTGCAGAATTTTTTCTCTCTTTGAAGCCAAATTTCAGGGTCCCAGATCTATGGCAGAGTCGACGAACAAAAAAACATACAGACCCTTCTTTTCAATTTATTTTGGGAAGAAAGAAAGTTCCTTTCTTCGTTCTGTTCTGTCTGACTTGGATAAAATACATATATATAGGAGACGACAAGACTGACGTCTATCTAATATTTGTCAAAAGAATTTTTTTTAATGACGTAATATTAAAAAATTCCTAAATTATTCACAAAATTTTAAATAATTTATTAATTTTTAATACATTTAATCCAGATCTAACTGGATTATGAACCATTCAAAAAATGTATGTTTTGATATCACTTGTTACGAGTTAAAATTTAAATAAACTTATAAATCACAATCTATATTTTCAATTTAAAAAATATATTTGATAAACGATTCAAAATTCATATTTATATATCAAAATTCATTCCATCTCGTATTAATATGATATCCGAGATAACAGTTTAATCAATTTTTTTATATTTTTATTTTGATTAAATAATTAATAAAATTATTATTTATAATTTTATGTAACGTGACATTCAAACATATCATAATCACATGATATTTTCACTTGCACGACTATAACATGTAAATATAACATGATAAATAATATTTTAATTAATAATAATTAATTAATTATTAATTATAAATTTTAATGTATTTTTTATGCTCCTTGGGTCATGACATTATTTTTTTTATATGTTTGATATGAAACAGAAATCAATTGACAATGGGGTATCAGGTTTGGATTAAACCAGATTATCCTGGCATTCTATTCTCTAGCCTTCTGGGTGGTACAACTCTTTCCCTGAACCTTCACTTTCTCATTTATGTATTCCAGGTTTCCATTGTTCTATCCTGAAAGCCGTATCTTGCTGTCTATTCTCTTGCTAGGCATCTCAAGAACTATGTTTCTTGTTGGCCTTGAGTTTGCATTAGCTGGAATGGCCCTGGATTCTTATAATGGCATTCATGGGATTCATAATGAAAGCCTTAGCAATGGCATCTTGGGCCCTGGAAATACCATACTAGCAACCAATGCTGCATTGGCATGCATCCTGGGCATGTCTATCATCATCTGCAACTAATTTTCCGAAAAGAAAAACTTGCCTAAGGTTTCTCTCTTCTGATATTGTCATAGAAAAATGATGGTGAATCCAGGCCTCCACCTGAAATGGGAAGTGCAGCAGCAAAAGCTGATGTTGTCCTGAAATCGCCTCTTAGACAGCGAAACAACAATGATTTGCCTGCATTAAGGCTTTGCAAACTCTATATCGAGTAAGCGCGCTGAAGATCAACTGATGGAATCAGCAGATTAGATGCAGGGGAGGAGGCATTGAATGTTAAAGACTCTTGACTTGCAACCTGGTTTCATATTGCACAATTAAGTGATAAAGATAAAATTTGTCAATTCTGTTACTTGCAGAGAAGTACAGTTATTCTACCAATGCATATCCTATAAGCTGGCAACAATGTTGGTTCTCCCAGCCTGCCAAAGAAAAAGGACCAAAATAGATAAAAGCAAGTAAAAAAGGAACATGAAGATCTTTTGCTAGTTTAGCTTATTAGGGGATCATCTCATGTTAAAAGAGCTCTAGTTTTGAATTACTAGAAAACTAATATCAACTAAGAAGATCGGCTTCCAGTTCATTTTTCTGGTCCTCCGCGGCTTGAGTCAGTTCCTTGGCTCTCTTAGCTTGGTGCTTCCAATCAGTGAAAACTAGAGTGCAAATCATCAAACACATACATGAGGCTTGTGCTGCAGCAAGCCCATACCACAACCCAAGGAAACCAATCTCTAATTTAAATGCGGCAAAAGCAGCAACAGGCAAACCAACAAGGTAAAATGAACAAAAATTTATGCAAGCACCCACCTTAGGTCTAGCAGAACCTACCAGGACTCCACATGCCGCTGTCTGAGGACAGTTTCCAAGCTCACAAAAGCCCAATATAGGTAAGACAACTGATGTCAATGCAAGAACCTGAGGCTCACTTGTGTATACCTTTCCCCACACATCCTTTACTGCAATTGTGAAAGCAAAAGCTACTAGTCCCCATACCATAGCTATAATAAGTCCTATAATGGTTGTCTGCCGTGCCTGTGCGGGCGCTTCAGCCCCTAAGTCTTGCCCAACACGCATTGATAAACTTAAGCTTAGAGAATTTGGAAAAACATAAAGAACTCCCGTTGTTTGTATGAGAATTCCCATTGCAGCCACACTTGCCTCTGGATTATTAATTAACCCACATAGTAGCACCATTATCTCATACCACCACCATTCTAAACACACAGATAATACACTTGGAACCATGAGCGTCAGCAGTGGGTGCCAAAGTCGATAGGATTTGGTTACGGCTTGACCATCCCAAGGTTTTATTGCTGTTTCTGAAATGAAGAGATATGCTAGCAAAGCTAAACTTAAGTTTAATGTGTTGCAAGCAGAGGCCAGAGCAACTCCTCTAATCCCCAAATCCAAATATATTGCAAGGAAGTAGCTGATTGGAAGGTGGAGGATCATTGCACAAGTTGCAGACAGAAGGAGGGGTTTGATTAGATTTTGTGCCCTTATGAAAATTCTCAAAGGATGGAGGAGAGCTTGGGCAAGCAATTCAGGAATGGAGTATGTGATAAATACCTTTGCCACTGATGTAATGGTCTCATCCTGACCAAATGACAGAAGGATAGGCTCCATGTTCAGCCATAATAAGGTGATTGGAATGGCTGCAAGTAATAGGAGGCAGAGGGTCTGTTTAAAAGTTTGGCTAAGAACTGTCCATTTTTTGGCTCCATAAGCTTGGCAACATATAGGTTCCATCCCCATAGCCAGACCCTTGATTACAGAGTAGCCTGTGATGTTTGCAAATCCCATTGACAGTGAGCCTCCAGCCAACTCAATGTTCCCCAGATATCCCAAAAATAACATGGACATTATGGACTTGGAGTGCAAAATCAGGCCAGAAAGTAATAATGGAAATGCAATTTTCCCCAGTGATATCAGCTCGTCTGCAA
Source organism: Theobroma cacao (assembly GCF_000208745.1). NCBI lineage: Eukaryota > Viridiplantae > Streptophyta > Magnoliopsida > Malvales > Malvaceae > Theobroma > Theobroma cacao. The sequence goes on from NC_030859.1 coordinate 21,448,291, forward strand.
CCTGAGAAACGTACATTAGATATTAGGCAATGCAAAATCATATAACATTAGCAAGTAACCAACGCTGGAAAAATATAATGGATTGCTGAATAAAGCTGAAAATTCAATTTACCATGAATCTATCAAGTAAAAACCCCAGCTTGTTGCGCAAGATGAGTGCACTTTTCTGTGTCTTTTGAGATCTAAGAAAACTTTTCTTCAAGGCTCTTGCTTAAAAATTAAGATATTCTCTTAGAGACTAACTCTGGCCCTGAGAGATAATTAAATCTCTGTACACAGGTACTTGTTCTCTCTCTTGGAGCCAGCCATAACTTGCAAGTAGTTTTACAATGAATATCTGGACAAATTTGCTTCCGACTACTACGTTAGAAAGGCAGTTTCCTCTCCGCAGCGAAAGTACAACCTCAAAACTTACATCTAATCCTCATAAATGAAACACCATTCCCCTCTTTGCAAGTTTAGGAAGTGTTTTAAGAAAATACAGAAGCATGCGCTGTTAATTCAATAGGAGTATCTAGATTAAGGAGAGGTATTGAAGGATTAGACGATGCACAACCTTCATTTGTTAAATGACTAACAATACCGAAGCACGTGCTGTGAATTTAATGGCATATATAGATTATGGAGAGGCATTGAAGGATGAGAAGAAGCACCACCTTTATTTGTTAAGTGAGTAACAAATATGCAGTCACAGCTATTACTTACCATTCTCTTGAATTTCTTTCCTAAGTTAGTATATTTTCTTCTTTAATGCTTTTAACGTATTTACCCGTATTACTACCATCTGTCAGTTAAAGTTAATACACTATCCTATAATGGAAAATCATCTGCCAAGCAGTCAAAGAATCTTAACCAGTTTTCGTTGTAGCTTCAAAAGCTGAAATAGACAATAAGAAAATTCAGGCACAATATCATTATCATAAATGGTTGGTAAAAGGAAAAGTATGAAGTCGAAAGTGATGAAGCTAATCTAATTCATGCTTGTTGTGATGAAGCTGGGTTAGGGGAGCAATAACTCTCTTCTTTGCTTGAGAATTCACAATTCCAACAAAGATTATAATCACTTTTTTTTCCTTTTTTTGTCAGCACGAGCAGTATATTTCTCCCTGAAGTATAGCTCACTTGAGAGCTGATAAGTTTAAGCCGTCCATATCTTGTATCTGTTTGGTGTTAATTGCCTTGCAGTGTTTCTTTGGCTATGTTAGAAAAAGTAATAAGAGAATCTAAATTGTGTATTGATAAATCTTAACTCATATGATTATCTAACATGCTAGTCTCAGGTCCCTTAAATGATATACATAACAGTTAGAGTCCATTCACTAACTAGAAAACAACTACTACATGTAGTACATTGGTGTATGAAATCCCCATATAATCTCAAGATGGAAAGAGAGTAGCTAGGAAGTTATGGAAAGTTAAATAGCATCTGTGGAAAGTTTCAGGTTTTTAGAAGGGAAATGAACAAGACAGTCGATCCACATTTTGGTGCAAAAATAAGGAGAGCAAGAATGTCACCTTAGTTTTCTGGAACCTTCCCAGAAATTTATTAAGGAACCCCCTTCCTCCGGCTCTACCACTATTGTAATAATCATTTTTATTTCCTCCATTGGAAATATCACTTGGCGAAGCTGCTCCGCATTCGCTTGGGGAGCACATGATTAGGAGCTCTGCAATCAAATGAGATAACAATTCTCTGGCTCATCAAGACTTGAATTTTGAAGGAAAGCATGTCATGTGTTTATGGTGAAACATGCACGTTAGACGTAGATTCAATTGAGGATAGACCTTAATATTTTCGTATAACTTTTGTCATATTCAATATTGCACATAGTTTTAGTCAGGTTTTTAGTACGTTAGACCTTGTAAGTATTAGCAGAAAATGATGAATTTCAGCATTGAGCATGAAAACAGAACAACAACATAAAGAACAAAATATCCACTGCCCCAGACAATTTGTCCCCTTGGATAGTACAAAACACGATGCTCTATAAAAACAAAGAAGATAGCATACTTAAGAATAGCAGTTAGACTTGAAGCCTGGCTTATTTTGATGCAAAATAAGCCAAAAATTGCTTAGGACAGTCTATGGATTTGAGCTAAGCATTTAGCCGGCATATGATTGGGTACCAAATTGATATATTCCTTTGATCCCCTCTTCATCTAGAGGTTCAGTCTTTCGGCATTCAGAATATTTACAAATAGTAAGTACAAACTGTCACAACGAGAAACCACCCTAGTGCATATATACTAGTATTATCTACTGTCCCATTCAGAAAAACTGTCAATATCTTTACCATACTTTAATCTTCATACAAATGTTCTAAGAGTAGGCTAACTAAGACCTCGTCTAAACCCCATCCTCCTATCACCTTAATATGCATTAACATACGTGTACACATGCGCATGCACATAATCCTTCTGCATGCTCACCATGTGAGTGAATATAACAGAAAAATGATAAGCTTTTGATTTCATTAGTTTGGTTTTCAACTGACATTTTCTTTTACCACTACTGCTACCATGTTTGATGCTTCACTTAGAGGTCCTAGCAAAGTTATTCGAAAGGAGAGATGCTACGAAAGGCCATTCTGTTGCGGTGCAACTGATTATTATCATGCTTGCTGTGTAGTGTAAAGCCAAGATCCTAGTGATTTGAGGAGGCTTAGAGTACTTGGAGGAGCTCTACAAGTAGCATTTGGGCAGTCATTGTTACAGTGGGAGGTCTTAAATCTTTGCTCAGGCGTTCTGAGAAACATCATATATGATCAACTGCTTGAAAAAGAATTCACAAGATCAATATATATATATAGTATTTAGAATTTGGGATAACGTACAGGTCAAATAAATGAGCCGTTTTTCATTAAGACTAAGCCCAACAGGAGCAGTAACTCTTCTTCTGGGTCCTCTATGGTTGTATGCTTTTCATTTCATGCTTGTATGTACTATTTGTACCTACGCCAAATATTGAATATGTATACGATAATTTAAAGTAAACCTTATAGTATCGGGTAAGCAAATAATTAATTTGGTTAAAAAAATTTTATAACCGAATTAATCGAATATGCCATGAAAATTAACCGAATCGAATAAAATAAAATTTTAACCAATTAATCAATTGATAATAGAATTAATCAAAATTTTTTGAAGCATGGGCTTTGATACTTTTCTTAGTTTCATTTTTTTATTTTTATGTTAATCAAATAGTAAATAAAATTAAATTATAAAAATTTAACAAAACTCTAAGTTTAATAACATTAAAATAAAATGTTTTAACACACAAAAATGAATGAGAATATACTTAAGCTTACCTTAAAAAAATTTTAAATCAAAACTTATTGAATTAATTGAGTTAATCGATCTCACTTTTGAATTAATCAAATCGTTTTAATTGAATTTAATCAATTAATTTGATTATATTTAATTTTAATAAAAAAATAACTCATCTTGATTAGTTGATTTGATAGGATGTTTAAGATAATTAATTAATCAAAAGAAAGTTTGGTGAAGCTTACTACGTGTCCTGTCCTATCCATTTGCCAGCCCTGTGGCCTGTGGTCGCACCCTGATTTCCGATTCCATTTCCTGCTTTCCCTTTCCCAACAAATCAAAGCCCAAACCCAATCCACTACCTCACCCGCTTGCCACTCTAGCCTCTCCCATCCCCTCCCTTATATAAGCCTCCCACCGTCTGACCTTCCTTCAGCTCCCCCTTTCACTCAGAAAAATCCAGTCTTTTTTTAAGCAAAATGGCTCTCCGTTCTTTAGCCACCAGGAAAACCCTAACCCTAGGGCTGAACTCGACGAGGCTGACTCAGTCTCGTGCATTGCAGACGTTCTCGCTCCCCGATCTTCCGTACGACTATGGCGCACTTGAGCCGGCCATCAGTGGAGAGATCATGCAGCTCCATCACCAGAAGCATCATCAAACTTACATCACTAACTATAACAAGGCTTTGGAGCAGCTCCATGAGGCTATCCAGAAAGGTGATTCTTCCACCGTCGTTAAGTTGCAGAGCGCCATCAAGTTCAACGGCGGAGGTATAAGTTTTCTTTTCTTTTCTTTTCTTTTTATTGTTATTTTGGTTGAAAGATCAGCTACGTAATTCAATTGCTGTATAAAGATCGAAATTTTGGGACTGAATCGGATTAGAAGGGAAAGTGCGTTTCTGGTTGTGAAAAATGTTAAAAATGTAATTTTTAGTTAGCAATTAGCACAGAAGCAAGTGGTAGAAGTGCTATTTTACTCTTCTACTTCTGTTTGGCAAAGTTCTGATGCAGAAGTTCACTTGGGTGGAAAGTCAGCCCAATTGAAAGTCTGTTTTCATTCATTTCAGCTGCAATTGTTCTGGCAAGTAAATTTAGATGAATGAGTGCAATTTGGAGAAGAACACTATCCATTGGATAGTAGCATAGCTCAACTTTTCTTGGTGAATAATTCCTAGTAACTAGAGTCCAGGACAGTTAGCTGTAGCCTCTATCATTGTTCTCTTTCTTTTTTTTAATCCTTTGTTTGCTATTACGTTAAATTCACTTCATGTGAATGAGTGGTAACTGATGCAGGTCATATCAACCATTCAATTTTTTGGAAGAATCTTGCCCCTATTCATGTAAGTTTATATTTCTTAATCTTTTTTTTTTCTTCTTCCAGTCTTTTGTTCCTTGTCTCTCTTACCTTATGCCATTTACATGACAGGAAGGAGGAGGTGAGCCCCCAAAAGGTTCTTTGGGTTGGGCTATTGACACAAGTTTTGGCTCATTGGAATCATTGATTCAGAAGATGAATGCCGAGGGTGCTGCTTTACAGGGCTCTGGTTGGGTGGTAAGCAACTTGTTTTTTCTAAGGCATCACTTTTTGTTTTATTTTCTCATGTACCTGTTCATAAATGGTTTGCATCTTTCATTGCTTATTTTTGCTCCTCTTGTTTGCTTCCTTTTTATCTTGACAGTGGCTTGGAGTGGACAAGGAATTGAAGAAACTTGTGATTGAAACAACTGCAAATCAGGTATGTTTAAACTATTGGGGCTTCTTGGTTTGTTCACTTGAATGTGCATTTGCTTATTTCTATTGCCCTGCTTATTTTATAGGCCTATGATTTGAGGTTTTTTTTTCTTTTAAATAAAGGTCACTTGCACTCGGTTTCTATAAGATTGAATTCTTGTTAAGTTTATACTCTCTCTTGAGAGTTCCTGCAATTGTAAAGAATTAGAAGTCCAAAGTTTTTGGCAGGTGTAATATAATTTTGAAATATTTGCTGCAGGATCCACTAGTGACTAAAGGGCCAGCTTTAGTTCCTTTGCTTGGCATAGATGTTTGGGAGCATGCATATTATTTACAGGTAAATTTTGGCACTTTAAGTTGTGCATAAAAGAGATCTAATGTGAATTAAGATCAGTGATGATTAGCTCAATCTTTGTTTAATGGTGACTAAGACAATGCCAAAGTATCCTTGTTACATTAAGGATCCTCTACTTTGATTTTCAGAACTTTCATTGTTATTTTAATTTCCTTTGAGAAAAAATGGATAATAGTCTTGTCAGAAAGAATCATCTTCTTTGATTAGTCACATCAAGAAATTGAAAATTTTGCTCTGGTGGATCCTATTGAATGAGTGAATAGAGGGGGTGGCAAAAAGATCCTATGTTCACTTTATTGAGTTGCATATATAACCTTATGAGACTGCATAATATACCTACTATTAATGGCTGACAAGATTTTAACTAGACTTAGTTTCCTAATAAGAGAAAGCCACCTCATTTTTTGTGCATCTTGTGTGGTTAGGGATGTAATTGAGCCAAGTCAAGTCGGTCCAGTGTCAGGCTTGAGCTTGGCTTGATTAAAAACCTCAAGGCTCGAGCTCAATCAAGCTTAACCTTTTTGTGCTCAAGCTTGGCTCAAAAAATAATTGAGCTACACAAGCTCAACTCAATTAAGCTCAATTATAATTATTTTATATAAAAAGCACTAAACTCGACTTGAGTTTGACAAAAAACTCAAATAAAAGTTTAAAATATGTATATAAATGTTATATTTTATTTATATATGTATATAATATTAAAAAATTTAAAAGCTTGATAAGGCTTGTGAGCCTCTCTATTATACAAAGTTTGAACTTAGCTCGATTCATTACTTGAGTAGCTCGATCTTGAGCTCAGTTAGATAATGAATGAGTTGAATTTGAGTATTCTCTGAGTCGAGCTTGAATGGTTTATGAGTAGTTGGACTCGTTTAAACCCCCAGTCATGGTTAATGCAGTGTAGTTTCTTATATTTACCACCATCGTATAATTGGTTGCCCCAACCCCCTTTTCTCCCTTAAACCTCTCTATGTTTCTCATTCATATATCTTGCTTTGTACGTATGTTACTACATCAGGGTGTGCATGAGGAAGAGATTAAAAAAATTGAGAATGTAGCTTATTTCTAGGTCTGCTTAAAGCAGTATTCTTTACAAATCATTTTGTCTCTCTTTGATTTCCTGATATACTGTTATGCGCCCCTTGACGATCTATCTTTTCATGTTGCAGTACAAGAATGTTAGACCAGATTATCTGAAGAATATATGGAAAGTCATCGACTGGAAATATGCCAGTGAAGTGTATGAGAAAGAATGTCCTTGAGCTAGGAGCCCTTAATGTACAGAGTTAAGAGGTACCTTATTTGCTGCCTTTTGGTTGGCAAATGGAATAACATGATGTATTCAAGGGCCCTTTTTTTTTCTTGTGTATCTCCTGTATGAAAGTCAATAATGTTGAGCGTTATGCTTAAGTCTATTGTAGCTACTTTGTGAATTATACATGACCCCTGTTTTCGGGTTTTTGCTCAACCACTTGAGTCAAATACCATTTCCGGAATCTTTTCGATCTGGTCTGTGTTTAGGGTTATGATAGTGCATTGAATGGTTATATCTTTGTTTGCCTGGTTTGTGCTCTGCGGAAGTGTTTTTTTGAGTTGGTTTTTGGTAATAATTTTGGAGATTTTGTATGGGGAGTGTTTTTTGGTAAAAGGGGAGGGGAGGAGGAAATGAAAGACGATGAATGAGTTGATTACTTTTGTTTACAAAAAGAAAGAAGAGTAACTCAGCCCGGCAAAGAACAAATGTTTGGAACTTGCATGAAAAGAGGAAAGAAGATAGGAATACTGGAGTTGGTCAAGGATAAGACTACGTAGTGGTGTTTGATCGTCATAAAAACCTAGGAGTTGAATTTTATTACTTAAACAGGACAGCCTTAAGCATAATGACCTCAATTCCTTGTTCAACAAGTACGCTCTCTGTCTTGTATGGTTGTACCCCTAGTTGCAAAAAGACTTTGTAATCTTGGACGGACCCATTTGTTCTACACAAGTTCAAAACCCTTCATAGATACAAGGAAGAATCTCAATTCTCAAGTATAATGGAGTTCCTAAGCACAGCAAGTATCATGATACCTAATCCGTTCATTCATTTAAGATCAAGGATTAAGATTTAAGGTTTGATATCGGTTTAAGATTTAAGATTGGATATTGATTTAGGGTTTAAGATTTAAGATTTGATATCCTGAACATCCCAAATGCCATGAAAAACAAAGGGTGTGGAAATAGAAAGCTACTAGAGTTAGATCAAAGTGAAGAAGAGCAAAAGAAAATAAGAGAAGGAATAAAAAACTATTAAAGGCATCTTTACCTAACGTAATCTATTTTTAAGCAACAAAAAGCTTCTCAAAATGCTAGAAAACCAGGATGAAGATAGATAACAGACATTGATGCTAAGATCAAAAAGTTCAGCAAAATCTGATCAAACCTGGATAAAATTGATATATAAATATTGAATTCAACTGAAAGAATAGAAAAAATAAAGGTATAAAATGATGTGATCAATAGAGAAAGGCTAATCAACATACCATAACCTTGGGTCATTGGACATTTCAGACAGGCGTTTCTTGCTCAACAGCGGCCTCTTTCTTCCCTGAAAGGCTGAGTTTCACGGCAAAAGTTATCAACAGAAGAAATTATTGACTAAGACAACAGCTGCTGTAGTTCATTATACCTGTTGCAGTCTTGTAGAATTATCCCATAACTCTAATTCCTCATGAATTGTGAGTGAAAAGAAGACTGTTTGTCGAACTGGAAGAAGCTATTCTGAGAAACGGAAAGATGGTAAAAATGTGATGCCACAATGAAAAAAATAAACATATGAATCCTCCTCGATCATGGGAGAAAGGGAACAAAAGAGATTATCTGAAAAAAAAATGAAAAATACCTGAAGAAAAGATAATTTGCCAAGCAACTCAGAGCCATCAGCCACGAACTCATTTCTCACCCAGTTCTCCCACTCTTCCATCGCATTACCTTCCGACCTCGCCTCCATCGGCAATCGACGCTTTCAACAGCCCCTCCACTGCCCTAATTTTTCAATTCAAATTCAATGTAAAAAAAAAAAGGTTTGATTTATTTCTTAATTCTTAATTCAATTGCTTCAAACAATTAGAAGACGAAACTCTACCAAGTCAAGTTACACTGAGAGAAGTAGAAAAAGGCGGCGACCGCAATGCACGGCACAGGAACGACTCCGCAGTTATGGGAATCATCCACTGGATCGGTGGATTTAAAGGAGTAAACTGGGTCGAGTAACTCCAAGTAGGCTACCTCGGGGGAGTCAGAGAGGAGAAGGACCGGACGGTGGAGAAATGAGGGTGCAGCGTAAGAGGCGGAGCTCGCGGCCCCGCCTGAATTTTCAGTTTCGTCTTCCCTCATAGTGGAGAAGACGAAGATGGCACCCGCCCTAATTTAAATTCAACCTCTTTATATTTAAATTTAAAACGCTTAAGACCCGTACCCGTTTTGGACTCCGGAAACCCGACCCGAGCAAATATTGTTACTTAACAAAGTTTTTTTTTTTAAAAGAAAATTTTAAAATAATATTAGCATACAAAAAAGAAGGAAAAATTAAAAAAATGGAGAAACTGAAAAGAAAGAAGGTTATAGATACCAAATAAATTTCACAATAAGAGATAAAATAACAAATAGAGCCTTCATATTTTCAAAAATTGCAAGAGCATCCCAGGATCCGGAGGGGGAGTGGCCACATTTGGCAGCCATATGTACTTCAATAAGGATAGCCATATGGCGCATAGCGAGCTCTTGGAATTAATTTTTAGAGCCGTTTTGGGATTTTTTTATATATATATTAATCTGTTGCACGTTCGGAATGATAAAAAAAATTTTCAATTGAGTTGATATTGTTTTGTGAAATAGATATAAAATAATAATTATATTATCATATCTAATTATTGGTGTATATTGACATGTATAAAATATGTAAATATTGTTATTTTAGTCACCATTACTTGTATTTTTTATTATTAATTATTATATAATATTATTTCTTAAATATATTTTTAATGTTATATATTTTATTTTTATTTTTATTATAATCTTTTATTTTTTGTTTTCATTTCTTAATATAACTTTTTGTATTATATATTTTATTTTAATATTTTTTCGTTTAAAAGATAATTAAAATTTTATTGACAGTCACCTTGACTACTGGAAAAAATAAAAAGATATCGTCGAAATCTATATCAAAAAATAAATTATAATATTATAAAATATTTTTAACAAAATAACAAAGTTGAACGGTAAAATTGTTTTTAACAACATTATACAATGCAATGCAATTTGATTGTGTTGGTTTTAGACTACAATCATACTACATTCATTGGTTACAATGTGATTCATTATAATCTTACATTGCAGTGATTTATTACAAAACAAACACTGTAATATAATTTAATTGGGCACATTACAGGGAATATGTTCTCACTTCCTTCCTACCAAACGCTACTTAATGGCATACATATACCTTAGCAAGAATATATATATATATATATATATAAGTCCATCATTTCTTTCTTTTTCTTTTTCCTCAATCTTGCCATGTTTGCAAATGGATACTAAAGTTATGCCAATGGATATATTTAAGTTCTCTTATATTGTTATTTTATTAGTTAATATTTTTTATTTTAGGAAGTGAAAAATAGAGAGTACATTTAAATATAAGAAAACTTATTTTTTAAAATTTAAGATTTTGAAAAATTAAAATTGAACTTTTATGAATAACAATTGCATATTTTAATTTGATAGATAGAATTATATTATATAATTTGATTGAGTAATTGACATGTATATATTTTTTCTTAAGTAAATAGTTGGATTCAAATATTTTTAACTTTTAATGTAAAAAAAAGATAATTACATTTCAATTGTTATCTTAATATTTATTAAATATGATTTGATATTTAATAATAACTATTGGAAAACAAAAAAAAAAGGTAATAACCATATGGAAAGGAGAAAGCCCATGGGCATTCCTTTAAATATAAGAGATATCGGCCTTGTCTTGCTAGGTAAGCTTTTCATGGGCACCATGAATGAAATATGAGATATAAAAATTGACATGTATGAAATATGAGATATCAATCTAGGCATTTAGTTTTTCAGGTGGGGTGGGAACAGAGTTGGTTGCTTAAAGCAATGTGGCATGTGATTAAGGCTTTTTCTATAACTTTGCCAAGTGTCAAGCAAAGAAGCTCTTTAGAGCTTCCTTTAGATATAACAAAAATTTTAAATATAAAACTCATACAAAAATAAACAAAAAGGGAAACACATAATGACAAAAAGAAACATGAACAATACTTTAAATTAAAGCACAGGTCTTAAAAACAACTCAAAACTCAAAACTTGTTTAAATCTAAGAATTCATAAAAACTCAATTGAAAAAAATAAAAGCAAGAGGGTGCAAAAAACGAAAAGGAAATCGAAATGAGTAATTAATAATCAATTATCTGTATAGAGAAATGACAAAAGCGAAAATGAACAACGGTAAAATTAAAGCAGCAAAAAAAAGAATGACAAACATGAGAAAAGACCTTATGGAAAGGTAATAACCATATGGAAATGAGGAAGCCCATAGGCGTTTCTTTAAATATAAGAGATATCAACCTTGTCTTGCTAGGTAGGCTTTTCATGGGCACCAAGTGTATGAAATATGAGATATCGATCCAGGCATTTGGTTTTTCAGGTGGGGTGGGAACAAAGTTGGTGGCTCAAAGCAATGTGGCCTGTGACTAGAACTGTCAATATGGGTTGTGTAACGACCTCCCCCCGGTCGCTACTGGCGTCCGAGACCTCCGAAAAGACTCATCAAGTCCCGAACAAGTCTTGCTCGAAATGTCCATTAGTTCACTACATATAATCACCATCCCATATGAATACTTAAAACAATACTTTCATATCATAACTTGAACCATAAACATAATAATTAATTCAAGCTTTAAATCATTTAATCACAATTTTATACATTGAAATCCACAATCTCCAATTATTTACTGATATCAATATCAATACCTATTTACAACTTATTGAACAAAGAGCTACGACTCGACCTCTAACAGCGGAGCGACTCCGGATAAAATGCTACGAGATGCCTTTACCTATCTGCGGTGGATCATACGTACGATGATTACACGCTAGGCAAATCTCTGTATGCAAAAGGGGAAATAAGAGGGGTGTGAGTCTCATAGACTTAGTGATTATCATCGACCCCGTGAGCAGGCAAGGAGAGGAAACAAACATAAAGGTGGAATATTTATAAACCTGAGTAAGCATAAAAAATACATTCCATAAAGCCAAGAGATTTGTTTTTATACCTTACAATTCTTAAAAATAATAATTTCCAAGTAAACATGTATGAAAACAGTTGTATTTAAAATACTAGAAAATCTTTCAACCTCAATATCCAATCAATAGTAAATCCAATGACAAGTATAAGATAAAATGTCTCAAATATAAAAATGAGAAATAACCAATCACCGATGAATATGTAAATTTCACTTGCCATTAAATAAATAAAATTTTTCAAGTATTAATGCCATGCATAGTAAAATAAAATCCACAAAGAAACATCATCCTCGGGTAAGTTTAATATAGCCCTTAGGCTTACTCTCTCAGACATCATCACCTACTCGTGGGAACTGCCCACACCACCATATGAACCGGGGCTTCAGGTCCCCCTTTGCCTACTAGTGAGAACTACCCACGTCACCAAATATAAATCGGGGCTTCAAGTCCCCCTTTACAATCAAATATAAAAAATTACTGTAATTTCAAGCATTTGCAAAACATAATAGTTTGTAAACAATATAATCATAAATCAGGGTTATGCATAATTTATTTCAAAGCATGGCATATTTACCAAATCGGCATGCTAAATGAAATAAATAATTTATCATCAACTTCTCTGAAACAAAAAAGGCTATTAGCCTAAACATCACACAAACTTGTAAAGTATTATTTTGAAATGAAAACCAATCAAATGTTTGTTTTCCCGTATTTAAAAACATGTAGATATATATATTTATATATTTTAAATAAAAGTGGATATAAAATCCTTGTCACAAGCACAAACAATCTAAGGCTTTCTACCAACTCATGTTGTCCACAATTTCGTCAACTATCAATTGTAACATATATAATATTTCGTAGGAAAATAATTTTAAAATCTAGCACCCACTCACCTCACAATAGCAGGATGTTACGTCTCTATTTCTTCTTGCCAATCGCTCGTCGTTTCTTCCGACCTGCCACTGCAGTACACCACCTTTACTTACTTTTCCTGAATAGTGAAACCCATTATTATTATTATTATTATTATTATTATTTTATTTTTTTTCTTCCTCTCCTTTCTTCCCTTACCGTCGGCCTTCCTTCCAGTCGACGTTCCTCTTTTACTTTTTTCCTTCCCTCTCTTTTTTTCTTCTCCCTCTTCCTTCTCCTCCAGCACCGTTGCTCTCCCTCTATCTTTCTTCTTCTTTCTTTTTCTCTCTCTTTCTTTTCTCCAACACGCCACTACTCTCCCTTTCTTTTCCTTTTTCTTTCTTCTTCTCCAGCACGATGCTCTCCCTTTCTCTCTTTTTTTTCCTCATTTCTTCTTTTATTTCTCTTGGTCAGCCCCACCTTTTTCTTCTTTTTCTTTTTTTTTTTCCATTCTTTCTTGTCTCTTTAGGCTGGCCCCCACCTTCATTTCATTTCTTTACTTTCTTTTCTTCTTCAGTGGTCGAGGCCCCCCTTACGAGGTGTTTAAGGTTGGCCCTACCCAACCCAGCCCAAGCCCTTGTGGGCTAAGAAAACATGAGCCAGGTAGGGCCAGCCCATTTTTTATATGGGCCATGAAAACTTCAACCTAACCCACCCCTTGCTAGCCCATGGGTTGGGTTGGGTCAGTCAATTTTTTATTTTTTCAAAAAAATCATTTTTATAATTTTATAATAAAATTATTTTATGATTTAATTTATAAATTAAAATTATTAATTTGATAAGTATAGGTTAAACACATTAAAATATATAAAATAAATAATATTATTGGTAATTAAATTATTAATTTTATATAATTAAATATATAAAATTATTTATTTTTTTGACCCATAGAGTTGGCCCCCCCCCCTAACCTACCCCAACCCACTGATTTGGTGGGTTGGCCCATTTAGGCGCGGCTCAAATATGAGCCTAAATTTTTAAGCCCAACCCACCCCATATTTGATAAAACATGGGCCGACCCAATAAGCTAAGCCCATTTTGACAGGTATACTTGTGATTGAAGCTTTTTCTATAACTTTGCCAAGTGTCAAGCAAAGAAGCCCTTTGGAGCTTCCTTTAGATATAACAAGAATTTTAAATATAAAACTCACACAAAAATAAACAAAAGGGAAAACACATAATGACAAAAGGAAACATGAGCAGCACTTTAAATTAAAGCACAGGTCTTAAAAACAACTCAAAACTCAAAACTCAAAACTTGTTTAAATATAAGAATTCATAAAAACTCAATTAAAAAAAATAGAAGCAAAAGGGTGTAAAAAACAAAAAGAAAATCGAAATGAGCAGTTAATAATCAATTATCTCTATATAGTAATGACAAAAGTGAAAATGAACAACAGTAAAATTAAAGCAGCAAAAAAAGAAAAACAAATATGGGAAAAGACCTTAAACTAAAAACTTGTCATAACCTAAGAAGTGCTAAACACTGAAGTGAAGAATAAAAAGCAAGATAGAACAAAAAACAAAATAGAGATATGGCAGGAACCAATAGGTTAGACACGACACCAATCTCAAACCGCACACGTCGACAAGGCATAGAAAATCCAAAAGCCAAAATGAAATCCCAAAAAGCAAATAGAACACTGAATCCAAAAAACTGAAACTCTCTTATCGAAATCTAGGACAAAATATTAAAAATTCATGATTCCCTATCGTTCCCCAAGCCGACCCAAGAGCAAGCCTGAAGTATAACGTGGACCCGAGGGGAAGCCGAGAATGAAGGAAGCTGAAAAGATGAAAACGATCAAGTAGATCTAAGTCGACCCGAGGCGTCAAAGAACAGGGGATGGGAATGAACAGAGAAATACCAAGCCGGTCAAATGACTTACTAATGTGGGCAATTTGGGTTTTGCTTTAAAACCCATGGCAAAGATTTCAAACCCCTTTTGACAAGTTCAAAACTCCTTCCTAGAAAACGTAGCTCTTCTGGCGATGAAGAAAAAAGATATGAGTTTGACTGATGGGGAAACGTGGGTTGACTGGCTCTTTTGTAAAGTTGGACTTACTAATGGGTTTAGAGATTGAAAACGTGGGAATTGCTTGAGTCGACACGTGGGTAAAGGAGGAAGCCCCCTTAAGGCTTCCTTTTACTTATGTTATAGACTAGAAAAAACCCCACTCTTTGTTGCAGGTCTATAAATCTTTTTTAAATAATTGGTGTAAAAAATTTTGTCAAAAAGAAAAATACAACACAAACTGTTTTAATTAGTCCAAATACATAAAAATATCTTATAATAAACTTAATATTATTGTAAAAAGAATTATGTTTATAAAAAATCGAGTTTTCATCATCATTGCCTTTTCTTTTGCAATGATATTAATGATAATGTAAATCATGTTAAATTCTAATTCTATCCTAATTGTTGCATCATTGTAGCTTGTGATAAATTTCACAACATTATTAGTTCTTGTACAAAAGCTTAGTTGGCTTTGTCATAATGAAGAAGGTATGAAAATTCAATCTTGAAACTTTACATTAAGTTTATTTCATCAATAAATAGAAAAAAAATTAATCTTTTTTTTTCACACCATGAACTCTATTACTCTGATCCAACCATGATGCAAAATAAATATCAACCCCTTTTGATTAAGAACGATCTTGGTCTAACCAATATCTTATAAAATATAACAAATATTATGGTTCATAACATATATACTATGAAACTGCAAAAAAAACCAAATCACACCAACAAATTTAATCTCTCAATGAGACCAATAATGATAATTATGACCACAACAAAAAATTCAAATCTGAATTACATCAGCAAATACCAACTACAAAAAGAGAGGAAAGCAAAAGGCAAAGAAATTCATCATTAATTATTCACAAATTTTACTGCAAGTGTTAAAAACATTAGATAACAATAAAGTAAAATAGTGCAAAATGAATCACATCACCCCTACTTCAACTTTAATGACAATGATTTCCCATCATCCTTAGAGAATGTTCAAACAAATTCTTAATGAAATAAACCTAGGTGATAGCTTGAGATTGCGACATTTGTTGTCTTTTCAATAACCTCCACTTGTTCTTCCTCCATGTTTATAAGCACACACAAAATAGAAAAAACGTTGAAATATTTTAAAGAAAAGTGATACATTGATTATAACCAAGATAATTTTTTTTCTAATTGGAATAAAAAACTAATAAATCAAAAGAAAAATTTTTATAAACAGCTTAAGTTTCATTTGCAGCTACCACACCCAAAACTTCATTTCGGTGATCCCCAACTCTAATGAATATCAAAATGCATATTTCAGTGTGAATACTCCACAACCAAACTAATTTATCTTGCCTTAGTTTTAAATTTAAACATTTAATAAAACAATTATCAAGTAAATGTATTAATGCTTACTTGCAGACACTATAAGTGGTGGCTTTAATGATTGAGTCTTGATTTCATTTATGAAATCACGGTGAAGAGCAAAACTCTGTAGATACACATGCATGAAGAGGATAAAATGACAAAACTCAAATAATATACACAGTTAAAAATATGCATTAAACTATAGATACTAAAATCATTCACCTACATGCCACAAAGAATGTAAACATAATTAGTAACTATAAAATAGAATAAACATAAAAACAGAGAAAAAAAATTAGAGAAACATGAAACCATTTACATCGCTATGAAAGAATCAAAATATTGATAAATGAAATAACAAAATAGGAATATATTGAAACTTGTCACTGCTAAAGAAGGCACCAAAGTTCGATAAAAGCAACCAAAATACATCGAATCTGACCCACACCTAGTAGTAGAAATTCACTAAATAATTTATGAGTAATAAAACTAAAATATCCAAAAAATATAAACAAATCCACAAATGTAAAATATTAACAAGCCTTAAAACCCTAACCAAACAGTGCTGGAGAAATGTAAGAACGAAAGAGGTGACAAAACCAGAGAGACATAAAAAAGACACCAAAATCAAACAATCTCAAAACTTCAACCACCTGAAGAACCCAAAATGCATAAAACAGATACAAAAACCTAGAAAAATGTAAGGAATCAAAACCAACACAAATACAGGAAAAACAAATCCAAACCAAAAGGTTTGAAAATCTCAACCGGTTGAAGAAGCAAAAAGGCTGCACAACCTGAAATATGTAACAAATCCACACCAATAGAAAATAACGGATGAAAGAACAGAAGAGGCACCACAATCGAAGACAAGAAACCAAAATACCATAGTGAAGCAAACCAAAGAGGTAAAGAGAAAGAAAATGATGAAAAAATCATAGAAAACCAAACATGAGAAATGTAGAGGCAAAAAGAAAGAAAAGAAGAACAAATGAGAGAAATGTGAGAATGAAAAATAAGAATGGGAGAGAGAAAGATAAGTATGAAACAAGAGATAAAACCAAAGAGACAGAGAGAGGAAAGGAAACTTCTAGGTGGTAGGGGAAAACTTGAAATGCCCCTTCCGTTTCGATCAAAAACCCAAGAAACCCATCATTTACACATAAAAAATCAAAATTACCCCTAATTTATACACAAATTCCCGAATGATACCAATCTCTTGACTAAAACCCCAAAATGCCCTCCATACAGAGACAAATTACAATGCCACATGTCATTCCCTGAAAGTCCTTTATAAGTAAAAATCATAATACTTAAAATCGTATTTAGCCACATGTCATCTAAAGAAGGCGACAACGTGGTTCAACTTGGAAACCCCTTTTGGGCTTCTTTTTACTTATGTTATAGATTAGGATTGAGGCTCGTGTTGTGTTGGGGTGAAATAAAAGACCATTTATTTGATTAAAGAGAAAATTGAGTTAAACTTACTAGCATTTAAAGCAAAGCTATGTGTAGACAAAAAAAAAGCCAAATATGAGAAAGGACCTTAAACTAAAAACTTGTTCTAACCTAAGAAGTGCTAAACACTGAAGTGAAGAATAAAAAGCAAGATAGAACAAAAAACAAAATAGAGATATGGTAGGAACCAAAAGGCTAGACACGACACCCATTTCAGACCATACACGTAGGTAGGGCGTAGAAAATCCAAAAGCCAAATGAAATCCTAAAAAGCAAACACAGCACTAAATCCCAAAAACTGAAACTCTTTGACCAAAATCTACGATAAAATATTAAAAATTCATGATTCCCTATCGTTCCCTAAATCGACTCGAAAGCAAGCTTGAAGCATAACGTAGACCCGAAGGGAAACTGACAATGAGGAAAGCTGAAAAGATGAAAACGATCAAGTAGATCTAAGCCGACCTAAGGAGTAAAAGAACAGGGAATGGGAATGGATAGAGAAATACCAACATGGTCAAATGACTTACTAATGTGGGCAATTTGGGTTTTATTTCAGAACCCATGGTAGAGATTTCAAACCCCTTCCTTCAAGTTTGCAGGTTCAAAACTCCTTCCTAGAAAACGTAACTTCTTTGGCTATGGAGAAAAGAGATATGAATTTGACTGATGGGGAAACTTGAGTTGACTAACTCTTTTGTAAAGTTGGACTTACTAATGGGTTTAGAGATTGATAAAAAAATGTGGGTTGACTGCTTGTTTTGTAAAGTTGGACTTACTAATGGGTTTAGAGATTGAAAACGTGGGTATTGTGTTGGTGCAAGTGGGGTTTAGATGGAATTCAAAGAACTGGCAAAATTGACTTTAAGGCGAGCCTTTCAATAGATACTATCTTTAAGACTTATTTCACCCCCACCACTCGGTATGCAAAAAGGAATAATGCGAATAGCCTTAGGGATAAAATGAAGGCAATGTCAAACTTCGTATTGCACTTTACGAGAGTAGACCGCTAGATGCACCCAAGGGTTTTCAAAGTTGTTTGGCTTTAGAGCCTACTTTTTGCAGCAAGTAGATTATAAGGAATTTGAAAGCTTTTGTAGATGATGGGAACTTACGTGTTTATGTTAAAAGAACACAACACTTTTCTTGCTCTTGATATTTTTGCACTTTCTTTGTATTTGATTTGATGTGTCAAAATGATTGGCAATAAACCCTTTACTTGTAAGTGTCTATTCTTCAAGGACGCAACATTTTCATTAAGACACCTTTTTGTCTAAAAGGCATTTTTAAATTTTGCCAAACATAACTTTTGGATAAAGATATTGTTTCAATAATCATCTTAAGAAAAGATAACTATTCATTCCATAAATTATAACCTTTGAGTTATAACTTGAAACAATAAATTTCAGCATTTAACTTTTGAGATATGGTGTTTTTTCAATATGTCTCATGACTTTTAGATGTCATTTTACCAAGAGATATAACCATTCACATGAAAACTGTGAAACCTCAACTTCCATAGACACATAACTAGAAGTAGACGCGATAACACGAATTTGGAGTAATTCCATCATTTCTTTAGTGAGCTCCTAGAGGTGGGTTTTCTAATAATATTAAGGCTTAAGTAGGCCTAAGGAGTAAATGAATTATGTATATAATAAATGAATTATGTATATAATGATAAATAAATGAAAAAAATAGAAATAATGATAATTTTCATAATAGAGGCAAAATGGTCATTTTTCATTTCAAGTCAAAATTTTTAAGTTTTTGTGAACTTGAGTATTTCTAGACTATTATGGACTTTGTCTTAGTGTTAAAAGAGTAAAAAGATTGCACAAAGGATAGGAGGAAGATAAAGCCATCTTGTTAAGGGTATTTTTGTAAATTAAGTAAAACTTGGATAAACTTTAGATATAAATATCTAATTTTCAACAGCTTATTCTTCTTCCTTCCATCTCTTCTCCCCTTCTCACGTTTTCTTATCTTCCATGGAAGCTTGCTTTGAAACCTCCATAAATTTTCTCATGGCAACCCCAAAACTTATGTTTTTATATACCTTGTTATAGGATTTTTCATGCTCTTTCACTTCTACACTTCAAAAACTCTCAAAAGTCTTCCCTAATACTTTCTCTCACTAGCTTGAGAACTCTTAAGAAAGAATTCAACTATAAATCTACCAAGGTGAGTAATGAATTAGGATTGATTTTAGGTTGTTGATAATGGCTAGTAATTGGAGTTGTGAGTTGTTTTATTTTTTTTAAGTTTGTTTTTTTATTTCTAGTGTTACTAGAGTAAGGAGAATAAATAGCCAGTCAAAGGGTTGTTGGAAGTTAGTTAGGAATAACCAGTAAAGTTTGAATTAGAAAATAGCTTTTGGAGTAACATTTATGTAAATTGAGTTGGTTGTGATATTATGATGTGTGATAGGTTTCAACGAGGCCTCACACTTTCACTTGGAGCATTAGTCGAAGTTGGAGTCGATCCAAAATCATTAACAAAAACAAATGAGTGAACTTGCATTAAAATGTTTTGGGTAAATGTATATATATTTGAATGAATCACTTAAAATATTTTAATTGATTTTTCTTCAAAATGCACACGGGAACAAGCCCTTGATGAAACATTTTTTTTTATGTTGTGTTGTGAAATGTGACTGTGTGAATCCATGTACTTCTTTATTATGTTGATATAAACATATATGTGTTATACATTGAAAGGTTGTGAATAAATATAGCCGTGCATGTGCGCAATGTGGGGGAGCACATGTCGGTGATGACAGGTGCGGGAGTGTGGATGATGATATTGCTTGTGTGCGATGTGGTGGATGCACATGATGGTATTAGCTATGCACGATTTGGGGGATGCACACAATGACTCCGGTTATGTGCGGTGTAGGAGTGCACATGAGCTGACTGAGACGGTGGTGGTGTATATGCTTATATATATATACTATATAGAGAGGTTTGGAGTTAATATGTGATTGCTTTGACTGTTGAACCTTGATTATTGTCAAATGTGTTTAAGCTAATTTTCGTTGCAACAGGATTGGATTTATATAGCAATGAAAATTTCCCCTAACTTCATCTGGCCATATTCTCGCTGCAGCAAAAATGAATCTCGTTGCAGCGAGAAAGTCTAAGGTTTAGGGAGGGTGTGCACTGGCTCTGTTTTCGCTGCATCAAGAATGCATTCTCGCTGCATCAAGAATGCATTCTCGCTGCAACGAGAAACTCTCGATTGTTTTCACTACAACGAGAAACTTTCGAGTGGTTCAAAATTTTGGTTCGAATTTCGTTGCAGCGAGAATGACTTTTCGCTACAGCAAGAAACCCTCTATTTTGCTTGTCTTGCGTGGACATTTGCTGAAATTTTCATTTTTTTCAACTTCATGGCTTATCATGGATTTTCAATGCTAAGGAATTAAATAATCATGGGTTGAATTAAGAGGCTTTACAAGAAATTAAACTAAATTGCATTGTTTGTAACTAAAGTGCATCATGTTTTCAAAATCTCTTCATACCGTTTGCTTGTTCCCTTCTTATGTTCACTCACTGAGTTTATACTCACTCTTTTAAACTTCATGTTTCCAGATTCGAAGGCAGTTGGGACCTAAAATAAGACGTCCACTTGTATTCACCATTTGGTAGGTATCTTAATATTCAGTAGCCATACCTTCGTCCAAGTCACTCCCCTGGTCATCAGGAGTTTGCTGCATGTGTACATATACACTTGATGTAAATCTCTAAGATTTATGCTATAAACAATATATGTATAATTTGGATTTGATAATGCCATTATTGGATAGCAAATGTACGACCATATTTTGGATAATATAAATGTAAATTCTTGGTTGTCATAATATGTTATTACGGTACTCATAGTGAAAAATTACAAATCATGGCTTTAGGAATGTTTGAAGAAAGTATGAACTTGATTACATAGAAAGGTTTGCTTGGGCTTAGTGGGCTATGCCCATTGGGCCCATGCACCAATCATGGTCCGAAAATTACGCTGTGATAAAAACCTACTTATAATCCAATAGACACACTATGTCACTTTATATGACATAACCTTTGAGCTAAGATAGCTTATCATTATGTGCCATAACTTTTGATTTTGAAAATACAACAACGCATTACCTAAGTTGACACGTGGGTAAATGAGGAAGCCCTTTTGCGGCTTCCTTTTACTTATGTTATAGATTACTATAAGTAGTTTGCATTACACAGCTGATTTGTAAAATTTTTAAAATCATTGGTGAAATAAATTTATTTGAGAAAAATGATATTTTTGTGTGAGGGGTTTGTATTACATTTTCTCAGTAGATATAGAAATCTGATGATAAGATATAGAAAAATTGTTTATAAGGGTAAACAATTAAAATATTAACTGATAAATGGAAAGAAAAAAATTAATAACAAGAAAAATGATTGTGGCATGATATTGATTGAGCTATACATCAAAAAATAAAAAATGAATGTTGCAGCATTCTTTTTAAACTTATATGATTAAAAAGAGCCATGTTGTGGCAAAACAAAGAAACTAAGAGAGATTTTTGCTACGTTTACAAATAACACTATGAAAAAAATATGTTACATAGTTTTATCAATAATAAAACCAAAATATTGGTAAAAAAGAGGTAGATATACAAATGTAAAATATCATGAATTTCTAATTGCTTTAAAGGATGACTATAGATAATATGCATTAAAGAAATTCCAGAACAACTTTTATAACGGCAAATTTCACATATTTGAAAAAGACATCAAACTCAATTAATAAATGCAAAAATTCAGTAAAGAATAAAAGACATAGTTGATTCAACCTAAGAGCAATAGATAAACAGCCACTTTATAAATAGAGAAAATGTTGATATCAACTTTCATATCAATCCATTCATTTAATATAATAAATCTAAAAAGAAGTTAAAGGGTCTATGTTTTAAGTTTCTCAGTTATTTTAACAGTAAAAATAATCCTTAATCTTTCTTTAGGTTTAAGTTATTACTAACTTTGATCATGATTTTCTTTTTGCAAAATACAATACTCAAAAATATAAAAGCAACTCAGTAACAAAAAAATTATTTGACCTCTGGTACTTTGGCATCTGGAGCAATGTCTCTACTAAGTATTGATTTGATTTGCTAAACAATTAGTTTCAATAAGATTTGAGAATTTATTATGCATGAAACAAATTTTATACCAATAATTATAACAATTAGTACATTAATAGTTATAAATTTATTTTATTTAACAATGGTTGTGCTGTCAAAGAACGATCCAAATTTTGACTGGAATAAATCATTTTTGTTGCTAAAAGAGGAAGAAGTTGACCTGAGATCTGTGAAAGATAATGAATACAGATGAACTATGGTAGGTCATAGATCTTCAGATTTTAAAATAGAGAATCTTCTTGCAAGTATGAGATTGATTTTTCGTGTCTTTGTTTGTCAATCAATTCTTCCCTTAACAATGACAACGATTTTTCCTTGCAGAAAAAAGATCATCATTGACAGTAGAAATCGTTAGTGAACTTAACAAATTGTTGAAAACAAAGGTTGACGGTAAGAATTATTAGTATATTTATGTAAGATGTTAATGACAATATAATATCAAAAGAATTATTTATTTGTTAAATGATTTACTTTTGATAGGCCAGGTTCGTCAAATCTATTAGAATGAGTAGTAATTACTTTTTTTTGTTATGTTGGTAAATTTTTTAGCTTTAAATAATTTTATTTTATTGTATGTATTTTGTTTGCAACAAACTTATTGCTATTAAAGAAGAAAGCATCATGAAAATAATAACAACTTGCATAAAAAAATATTTAAAGAGGGTAGTAAAAGAAAAAAAACAAAACAAACGAAAGAAGGAAAGCCAAAAATGAAAATAAACGCATAGAAAATGTGTAAAATTTCAGGGCAGTTTACAAATATGCTAACTGTTTGCGTTAACACCGAGTCATAAATAACTGCAGATGTTGCAGAAGAGAACAATAGATTAATCTCATGTTCTTATAATCATAGATTAAGAACTTCAATAAGCTAAACAATCAAAGTCAAACTTCAAACTCATTTGAATTTATATTGTATATACATTTCAATATTTTGTATTTTAAGTATAGACATCTCTCTTTTGAAGATGTTAAAATTTAAAAAATTATGTTTAAGTACTTTTTTATACCTAAACCAGGCTTATGAAGCACAGAAGTATGTTAGTTTTTTTTTTTAATTAATGAGTTTGATTTTAATTTCTGTGTATATTTAATTAGGTTAGTTTTAGACTATATTAATTAATATTGTATTTAATTTTCAAATATTTGGGTGTTAGGGTTATATTTTATATTTTACATTTTAATAAAGTTTTGGTTTAGTTGTAAATACTTATGTAATCTTAGTTTCAATGAGTTTTTGGATGATAAATATTTAAATTTTTGAGTTAAAATGATGATTATAAAGCAAATATAAATCAAGACCAAAGTCATTATTAAATACCAATACTGCTACAAAGGAAAAATGAAACAAACGACATATATTATTAAATATCTTGGATTTGTTAAATCTTCTCTTTTTTTCTAAAGATGAAAAATAAGCGAGAATTGGTAGACACAAATGAAATTCACACAAAATGCCAATATGTGAAAAATAGCAGCAAATAATTTGTATAGTTTCAAAGACAATTCTATCAACCAACTATTGATATGTTGACAACTAACATAAGATGCAGATTGTAAATAGGCTATTAATCATTTTAGTTTTACAATTAAGCTAATTCTTTGTTATTTTTAAGCTTAGGCACAATTGATCTAAGTGTTCAATTGATCATGTTACCTGGTGCAAAGAATAACAGGCAATCGTGAATGAAATTCAATAGTTTGTTACTATTACCTGGTGAGCAAAAAGTCTACTATCAAGTTGTCCTTGTGTCAATGGATTGGTTTGGAGGATGCACTGCACTTTAAAGAAAGAATTACAATATTGCATATTAAAAGTGCTTGAATAAAATAAAAATCTAGACTTGCTAAACAGTCTATCATAAAAGGCATGAAGTATATGATGGGAATAATATTAGGTAAAAAAAATACCTAAAGAAAAAACAAATGCTAGGAGAAATATGTATGGAATTCAAAAATTAGGTAACTATACATACGTGTAAGTATTTGAGGTCATAAAATGATTTATCTTTTGGTTGGTCAGAAAAGATTCATCAAACAAAAGATACATTACTGTAATTTGCATGTCTGAAATTAAGATTGTTGGTGTGTAAGTGTTATTTGTGATTCTAGGAAAGATGAGCAATTATCATTTTCATTTACAATGTAAAGACAGATCAAAACTAAAATTCATCAAGTAAGAAAAATGTTGAAAAGGATAGAATCTCCAGTATAATAGAGTTTAATAATATCTAAAAAGATATAAAGTTGAGGAATTGGAGCAATTTGAGGTGGTACTTGAGTTGATAGAGGTCATTTATTTAAACCGATCAATAAATCAGTAAAAATCTTCATTATAAACATAAATTGAGTTGAGTGATTAAAAAGTGCAACAAATTGTTGGAAATATAAATAAAAAATGATCATACAACTGTTTGTTAAATCATAAGCATCCATGAAATAGAATAAAGGAAAAAGCTATTAAGAAAAGTATAGCAAAAAGTTTAGAGAAGCCTTACGTAATCATCCTATAATTAGGGCAACACATAGTCACAGCAAAATTCATATATTATAGTATTTGTAGAGCATAACATAATTGACTGGCGCAAAGAAGATTTTCAAAGTATTCACACATTCAAGTTAGATCATCAAAAAAAACTCACTTGTATATTTTATGTCATCAAATTTGTTCAGCCAAAAGTTACGAAGATATAGTGTTATATATTGTATTATTAAACTTAACATTTAACTGAATATGTCTTAAAAGTTAAAAGAATAATGCAGGTCAATAGCTGGCAATAAGAGTATTGGATTAGGTATGGAATAATCTATCTTTTGTTCCTAGTTTTGTATTTCTTGATGGGTGATTGTTCTTCCTAGTTGGTCATGATCAAATTGAATCAACACATCATCTTATAAGTAGGTAATATAGTTAAGCACCTAACCCGCAAATTTAACAGCTTTCTTAATAGAGGAAGCAAAAAGACATGAAAGAAAATGTAAGAAACAAATAAGAAAAAAGAGTGCCTTATCCCCAACAATTTAAAAAATTCTTACAATATTTCTTACAACTGAAGTAGCAAGCAAACCATAAACTTTGGTAAAAGAAAAAAAAAGAGATATTAAGAAATTAATCAAAACAAACAATCATAAAATCAAAACAGAAAAATATGAATAGACATAATAAACATTACAAATCTAAATACCCAATGCTTGTGAGATGCTGAAATATAAATTTAAATGCATTTATCACTAAATAAAAGTCACCATTCAAATACCCAACTACTCTTGTTAATCTATAGCTTATTTATGGGATTTCATACGATTGAATAAGTAAAACACCTAACAAACTTGTTTTGAAACTTTTTTTTTTATTTAAAAATTTTTTTATGGGTAAGAAATGATACATACTGCTATAGTCAATTTAATTAATGATAAAAACAGTTAAGTCTAATCTAATGCATTTATAATCAATAATTGATTTTAACATCATGTAACTAACATTGATACCTTACAACATATTTCATATACAGCACAGAGCAATTAATTTAATATAAAAATTCTGAGAAAATGACAAAACAATTAAACATAAAATAAATTAAAAATAACCATGACTAAAGATGCTTTTAATTATCAGAAAATAGCCACCAAATTAACAAAAAGATATATTAAAGAAGTTTTTAAAAAACTGAATGAATGACTTAAGAAAATAGAAAATTGATTAAAGTTCAACAAATCAAAACAAAACTAATCAACAACAGTCGACAATACACTAGGTGTGGAGTTGAACCGTACATACCTCAAAAAATGATCAACTAAGGCTAAATCATGGATAAACAAAGGGTAACTCAACAATAAATACAACGCCCTTGCAAAGCAAAAAGAAATGACAAAAGAAATCAATAAGGGAAACCAAGTAGTACAGTTCTAAAACTCAAGAGTAGACATATAATCAGTAAATGCAAACTGAATCTAATGCTAAATACATGTATGGAAAGGAAACATAATGCATAATGCAATTAAAGAAACAATAGCAAACCCAAATATAAACAAAGCAAGCCCCCCAAACATGAACAATGCAAAGCACTCCTTGAAAATCCACGCACAGTAATGGCAAAACTGAGAGCTAAGAAAGAGAAACCAAAATAAAAAAGTAAATACAAAAAATTAAACAAACTCCTTAAGCAAACGAAGAAAAAAAATTAAACATGAACTCACCCAAAAAAATGAAGAAAAATCAACACTAAACAACAACAATGTGCAAAATCAAAATCTATAATATACCTTAAAAAAGCCAAATATAAAGAGAAAGCATGACTGAAACAAAAAATTAAACAAACTTTAGAATCAAAAAGATAAAAACACAAATACTACGGTCAACACTAAGGAGCAAACGAGGAAAAAGAAAATAAACATGAACTCAAGCAAAGAAATGGAGAAAAATCAAAACTAAACAGCAACAATGTGCAAAATTGAAATAATAAGAAAGAGAAAAGAAAAGCAACAATCAAAAGAAAGAAAGAGAGAAACACCAAAGAGGAATAAAGAAGGTTCTAGACAACCAAACCAAGGGAAAATACCACAAAACCCTCAGTAGAACACAAAAATTCAAAAAGGCCTTTCTACTCCTCACGACTTCCCTTCTTTCCTAACTCAAGTCTTTTTTTTTTATTTTTGCATGCCACATGTCACTTAATTGTGTGGCCACTTGTCAATTGTTGAAAAGGCCTAAAAAGGCCTTTCAACTCCTCACTGACTTCCCTTCCTTCCTAACCCAAGTTTTTTTATTATTTTACATGCCACATGTCACTTAGTTGGGTGGCCACTTGTCAATCGTTAGGAAACCCTCCTAGGCTTCTTTTAACTTAGAGTTATAAATAGACAAATAAGTATAAATAATAAGAGACATGAATTATTCTTTGCAAAACTTCATTAACATCGATACTTGTCTTTGATAAGTTTTCACTATGTCAATTCGTCTTTGATAAGTTTTCACCCTTTCATAGACTTAACAATGAGTAAAATTTTTTACAAACGACTTAAATATACAATAAGATATTGTAAGCAATAAAAATTTCAAACACCTTCAACTTCTACTCTATCAAGACTTTCCTCATGTGTTTGTTGTCTTTGATAAGGTTTCACTATATTCCTATCCCCAAACACGTGTCATAAGTACACTCTCACTGCAGACGAGTGGTGTGAAACTCCTTAAAACGTAATTTTCAAAACAATGAGTAAAATCTTTTGCAAACAGCTACAATACATGACAGGATATTGTAAATGATAGAACCACTTGCTATTCAATCTTTTATCTCTTCGATTCATAGAAAAAAATTACTATATCCATATACAAGCATACTTAAGAATAATTATATGTAATGCACATGTATTACATATATGTATCTATGTATTAATAATTTAATTCCTATTTTTTATATTGAGTGGATTAAAAATAATCCAAAAATTTGCATGTTTGATGGGTAGTAAGTATATTTATCTTGATTCAAAGTTCAAATCTTTATTTTTTAAAATTGTTTTTGGTTGAACAAAAATTCCAAATTAAAAATATAAATAATTAAAATATTGACATACAATTGAAACAAAAAGAATATAAAGGTGTAAATTGAAAATTTATAGATTGTTTGGCCCTTTATTTCTCATGTATTGTTTCTTCATTCATTTGATTGGCAAATGCCACTCTAAAATCCCTCAAAAACAAAGTTTAATTAAACCCAATCTTTAATAGTATTTGTTATTTCATGTTTGATGGAACAATCTCCAAAATATTAAAAACTAAATTATCCCTTATAACTTTGAAAAATTATAACACTATATTATATATATATATATATATATATATATATTCATTTTTACTTTGTCTTTCTCTCTCTTCTCATTCTTGCCTCCACTCATTACTATAGGCAACAATGGCGACGATGACAATAGTGACTCTAAGGTCGGATGTAGTTAAAAAGTGTCAATCTAGCGCCCTCCAGCCAAATTTGATCAAAGAGTTGCTGGATCTGAGATCTATAGCCTATTTTGGTCACTAGAATCATCGAATTGGCGCTTCTTGATCATATTTTTATGACCAGATTTGGCATTCCACAACTAAGTCTAACAATAAGAAGCACCGATCTGGTGTCCTAGTGGCTAGATCCAAGCACATGATGTGCTAGATCGACGTTACATTATATCAACCACATTTCTACCCACACAAGAAGAATAAAGGAAAAAAAGAATTGAAAATAAAACAGTTTAAAATTTTAATTGTACATTAAAAAATTAATATTTTAAATTTAAAAATTATTAATATTTTAATGATAATAATGTTGAAATTATAAATAAAATATTATTATTTTAAAATATTAATGTTTAAATTATTAAATTATTAATATTTTAAATTTTAAATGAAAATATAAATTAAAATAAAAATGCAAATATAAAAAGATAAAAAAAAGAAAAATTAGACTAATATTTTAATAGTAAATTATTATTTTTTTGAAATTGAGAAAAAAAGAATTCAAATCTTGCAGTACAATAATAAATTATTAAATTATTAAAATTTTAAGATTTTAATGAAAAAATTAAATGATTAAAAAGAAAAAAATTCATTAATTTTTTCTTTTGACATAAATTTTACAAAACTATATAAAAGATATTTTTATTTTTAATAAAAAAATTTTTTATTATAATAAAAGATAGTTTTATCATTTTATTATTTATTTTTTAATTATTCTAAAATTATTTTTACCAATTAAACTAAATAAATAGAACCACAAAATAACTATAAACCAAACGTGCCCTTAGGGCTTCAATAGACACACTCGGCCAACTATAAAAGCAACATTTTCCCCTAAACCTACTCTTCCTCTTACAAGCCAAAACCCTAGTTGTTAGCCGGCAGAAGCAGAGAGCTTCCAAAAACCTCCGCATCTTCCCCAAGCCATGGTCAGATCTTT
This sequence comes from Theobroma cacao, assembly GCF_000208745.1. Classification (NCBI taxonomy): domain Eukaryota; kingdom Viridiplantae; phylum Streptophyta; class Magnoliopsida; order Malvales; family Malvaceae; genus Theobroma; species Theobroma cacao. The sequence goes on from NC_030859.1 coordinate 21,477,806, forward strand.
ATTTAATCTCTATTTTCTGGATTTGGGTCTTCATCAAAACATAATCTTTTTCACAAATTTGATCTCTCTGATTGAAACTTTATTGTTTTGTAGACTTTCAAGCGTAGGAATGGTGGCCGCAACAAGCATGGCCGTGGCCATGTCAAGTTCATCCGCTGCTCTAACTGTGGCAAATGCTGCCCTAAGGTACTGTGCATCTGTTTTTCTTATCTGGGTCTTTATTTGTTTCTTATTTGTATTGGGTGAATTTCTTTTTTTATTCATTCGGTTTATCTATGTTTGGATTGAAAAAGGACAAGTCAATCAAGAGGTTTCTTGTGAGGAACATTGTGGAGCAAGCTGCTGTCAGGGATGTCCAGGAAGCCTGCGTCTATGACAGTAATTTTCATTTCATTACCAATTACTCTCTATTTCCGTGATTAAATGCATATATTTGGATCAATTGTTTAGTGATTGATTGGTTAATTTTGTGTAGTGTACACTCTGCCTAAGCTGTATGTGAAGATGCAATACTGCGTTTCCTGTGCCATCCACTCCCACGTTGTGAGGGTCCGATCCCGCACTGACAGGAGGAAGCGTGACCCACCCCAGCGCTTCATCAGACGCAGGGTAAATCTTTTTATGATCCATGATTTGATGCTTTTCACTGTGTTGCTAACTAGTATTTCACGGATCTATGTTGTGATGTGAATTAAATGTGGTTCTTCTTGTTTCGCGGGGCTTGTTCATCAATTCTCTTTTATCCCATATGATTTATTATGATAAAAGTTTTATAAACATCTCATTTAAAGGGTATATTATCATTATCTTGAAGTGTAGGGTTGTTAATGGAATTTGAGCTCTCGAATTCCTTTGCAGATTTTCAGGCCACTTGTCACCATTAGAGTGGTTCTTTATTCACTATATTGTATAGAGTGATAGAAGGGTGTTTTGCAATTCTTCAGGGACTCCTGTCTGCCCCTTAAGCAGAAGTTTTAAGTGCTTTAGGGATGAAGTAGCCCCTCATAACTAATCTCCATCTGAATCACTTTGTCAATTGCCTTTTTTGGTGGCTTATTGATCATTATGGGATGGAAAATGTCTTGAATCTAATATAATTGATACGTGGGAGTCATTGATGAGACTGGAAGAATTTTGGCAAAATTTTGCTAATTGTGACCATCATTTAAATGATTCTCTGTACTATGTTATAGAGGATAGCAGTTCTTTAGGGACTTATGTCTGCCCCTTTTGCAGAAAATTTAAGTGCTTTAGGGATGAATAAGTCCCTCATACGAATATCCATCTAAAGCACTTTGTCAGTGGCCATTTCTTGGTGGCTTATTGATCATTATGGGGTGGGAAATGCCTTAAAACTAAAATAAATGATAGGTGTAAGTTGTCTAGAGGTAGACTAGAATCTTGCGACACCTTAAACATAGTGACTCATGGTTTGCAGATTGTGACCAATGAGCATCATTAAAGTAGTGATTTGCATCTCTTAAGGGACTGTACGTCTGCCCCTTAAGCAGAAATTTTAAGTGCTTTAGGGATGAATAAGTCCCTCATACGAATATCCATCTAAATCACTTTGTCAGTTGCCTTTTTTGTGGCGCACTGATCATTGTAAGATGGAAAATGGATTCTTATGGTGATACATTACTGGTATCTGTAAGTGTAGGGGATTCTTATGGAAAATGGTCGTTGTTTTAATGTTTCTTGAATATTTGCATGCATTCAGAAACTTTATTAATTGTTTATGTAATTTAAATTTTCAGGATGACATGCCAAAGCCTGGTCAGCCTGGTCAAGCTCCTCGTGCCGGTGCTGGAAATCCCGCACGTCCTTAAGGCCTTCAAAGCTTCAGACGAGTTTCTATATTTTGTTATGCTCTAGAATGGCTGCTTGAATTTTGAGAACTTGGAGTTTGTGTAGGAAGGTTTTGATTGGTTCAAGTCTATTTGCATTTTTCTCTTTTTGTTACCATGGAAACTATGAGTTGTTGAGAATACTAGTTGGAATCTCATAATTTCTATTTAGTTACTTAACATCTCCAAAATAATTCTCACTTTCCATAAACATCACTAGCGATTTGAAAATGTCCACATTATTTTACATAAAAGCAGTTGTGTTTTTGTTGTGGAGTGATCTTGATTAGTCGAAAATCTCAGTATGTAATGTGTGATGTCTCTATGTATATCTATGTATAAATAGCATTTAAGACTAAATATCCTGGACCATTTACACGGCTTCATGAAGTTTGATTTTAGGTTATCTTGAGTTGCCAGCGATCTCTATGTTGTGCAGAAAGTTTTAAAGGGGACTGAAAAGTAGAGGATTCTGTTTTTCAAAACATTTGTGTCAGAATATCATAGGTTACCATTGTTTGAGTTCATACATTCGGAAGATGTTTCACTTGTGTTTTCAGCAGTAAATGATCATGCTTGGTGTGAAAAATCTGATTAGGTGTAAACATGCTGTCTAACCCATTCAAAACCAATCAAAGTTTGGCTTGAATTCGAATCTAAATCCAATTCATCCCTCTTTGAAATGATTACAACTCAGCTCAAACTTGATTGCTCTATCTTTTCCTATTGCATACTGCATTGCCCCCTCTAATAAGGCAAGATTGGCAAATTTTGATCCAAACTCAAACAAGCTAGAACAGCTCAAGCTTTCAAAGTTCTAGGCATTTGGAACCAAGTCTTTTCTTCTTGGAATGGGTATCCGTGATCACACTTCTCAACTGCAGGCAAAGGAACTAGGTGTGGCTTCGAGTTCCAGGACTGTTATAGACGTATGATTAATGCCTCCAAAACTTGAAATTTTCAGCACCCATGTAATATCTTGGCAATCCTGATGCATCCTGCCATGGGACAGTCGGTCTTTATTGCATTGGAGGCAATGTGTGATCTACTTGCAGCATATCCCTCCTGCAACAAAAACACCCACTTGACTGTTGGTTTTGTGCAATGAGACAAACATTCTCAGATTCCTAGAATCATTTGGAATGCAGCAGTACCATAGCTTATAACTGTTAAATTCCAGTATTATGTTACCTGAAAAAAAACCACCTTTCAATCAACCAATGTAACAGCTTGGGAAGTATTCAATTAAGTAAACCAAAAGGAAAACAGGGATCAATTCTGCTAAATACTTTTGCTAGTCATTCTTACCCTAAACCTAGCTATATTTTGAATTTTTCGTTTTCCTGCTAAGCATCCTCCCTGTCTTAAAGCAAGCATCATTTTAGGTCTCATTAGAATCTCAAGTCTCTAAGTGGCGTAGCACATTCTTTTCTGCCTAGTTGTTGTTCAAATTCTTGTGAATAGAGAACACAAGTAGAAGTAGAATACCTTGTGAAGGGAGTTCATGATAGTCCTTATGGAAGGAGTATTTGTTTGTGCACGACATGCCACCTGAGAAAGTATGAGAATCATTAACCAAAATGAAGCAATTCAAATATAAAGCTTATGTTTAGAGAGAGAAAACCATGCGAGGGACCTCATCCAACTTGATGTATCCAAATGGTAATCTGGGGTCACTTTCTTCCACCATCCGTTTCAGCAGTTTTTCTAGATCAGTTCCTGCACCATTGCCCACCCATCCCCACTGCTCAGCTAAATTTAACATTTCCATTATGTAAGCAGCACTATGAAGAGGTCCCGTCCACATAGGGCCAGACACAACAAGTGATGCAGCATCCTAGAAAAATTGACAGCAAATTTAGTATGCCACTCCAGTTGTAGAAAGCAGAAACAAGGTTTAAGGGGATACACGTCAAGCATTCTTTTACCATTGCTGAGAATAAGGATGCTTTCACAACTGGGAATGAAGAACTGAGAAAGGGAAGGAAAGCACAAAACCACAATATATATACTATGACATAAACATGTCATGAATTGAGGTTATACTTTTGAGTTACTGCAAGGACATCTGATTCGACCAAGTTCACTCCATGAGACTGCTTGGGAATTTCCACAGCGGTAACAATAGCAGATGAAACCATAATCCCTATCATTAATATGAAAACTGCAGATAAGAACCAAAAGAGGACTAAACAATACAGCTTTAACACAATTGTAATCATATATCACCTGTTGTCAGGTAGCTTCCCTCGATTCATTCGGAGCAAGACTCTAAAAACAGGTCCATGGTAAGAATAGTAAGAAAAAAGTGGGGTAACATGATAGCCCAGCACAGAAGCCTCCCTCACAGCACCTCCTATAAGGATTCTCAAACCAAGCTCATTGGCATATGGCATTGGACGAACATATGCTCCGTATGCTGCTAATGAACTATATTTGCACATAAAAAGCCATAATTATCCCACAAGAGACCAATAAATGAGAAAGGATTCAGTGTTACGAGAACTTGCAATGCCTAGCCTCGGATTCATGCTGGAGCACGTAAGGGTTTGAAGGAATATTATATATACTAGTTATATGGAACAACTCTCACAAGTGAATGAACATAATAGAATCGATAATTCGTTAGTCAGAGGGAAATGTTAACAAGTATCTACAACACTGGTTAAGATGCTAAAGCATTGGGAATTTAGTGAAAACAGAGCATTAACACATTAACTAGAACTAATAGGCAACTCCTAATGAAAACATTATAAAGAATAAAACGTATAATTCTACTGGCATACAGAACAATTAGGTTATCAATTAGTATTACCTTTTAGTCAGTAGCAGTTAGCATAAATGAGAGAATAGCAGCTACAATGCCATGGCAGACCAAAATTTCATGATAAGATCAATATAAATGAACTTTTTCTATTCAAAAATAGCAACCAAAATTGCAAGAGAAACACTCACTGAAAAGGGCGGTGACCCCCAGATGAATACCCATCAGTGGAAGTAACATAAACCAACCCATCAAGCTTCAAACTACTAAATGCAGCCCTTAGAAAGAAAGACGAATCACTCCCAAAAGAATCTATATCAATAAAATCAAAATAATCCCTTTGCAAATAACAATCCGTTAGAACCCGATTTGCTTCACAATGCGTAACCACCCATCTCTTCTTTTCCCCTTGAAACCTCTCAACTTGTGCCAAGTTCTCCAAAATAACCCTCCTGTGGCTCTCGTTTGCATCATTGGCTAAAACGAAGTCGGCCTTCGATTCGACGAGGTAGCGAAGGGATCGGATTCCGCAGCCGCACATTGCATCGAGGACTCTTAATTGGCCTTTGGACTGCTTGTAGAGTGCTACTGAGAGGACACCGAGGTCCCGGCCTATGGCGCTTTCTTGGCGGAAAAAGGTCTCTCCGGTGTCAAAAAGGATACCCCTTTCGGTTACTTGATTGCATTTGCAGCGAATTAATGAGTTAAAGTTCGAGAATTTGGGTGAAGTTGAGGAATATTTGGGGTTTATCAAGGTTTTGTGGATAAAGGGAGAAGGGGATAGGGTTTTAGGATTGATTGTTAACATGGCGGGAAATTGTTGGGCTTCAATGATTCTTAGCCGGGTCTTACTATTTACTTATATGTGGCACACGTGTACCTTTTTATATTCAGTCCCCCACTGTGATACTGCCACGTCAGCCTAGTGGGTCCCTACGAGAATCTAGGGGACTGTTATCTAGTTAAAAATTTCACCTTTGCTGGGGCATTTGTTTCTTTCATTTCCGGTTTTGGAAGGGTTAGGGTTTTGTTTGAAGAATTGGTCTCAGATTGTGACAAAGATGTTGTGCTTGTTGTTCTTGCCTGAGTCCAGTGGTGAAAATGGAGAAGTTGGGTTTAAGCAGTACAGAAAAGCAAAGCAGAAGAAAGAAAGAAGCAATTTGGAAACTTAGTTCAGGTAAAGCTTCTGACCCCAAAACCAATTTGGAAACTTATTGCTGTCAAATTTGTGACTTCATGATCAGAGTAGTATTTGTTAGGTGAAGATGCACTCTGGGTTTGATAGTTTATTATGAAAAAGAAGTAGAAGAAGAAGAAGAAGAAATCATGTTTTCTCATCAACTGAGGCAAAAACACAGTCCCATTGTTTTGGTTTTGATATGCTTTATAAATGGCTTTCTGTATATTAGTTTGATTCCAATGCAAAACTAAGTGACATTGCTCATATAATTAGTTCCCCCAATCCTCATTGCTAACATGCACAAGTTAAAAATAACCCCAGAAGCACGTTGGTGTCCCCACCCCCCTCTTTTGTTTCTTTCACCATTTAGTCATGATTGGTTAGATTTAATACATTGTTCTGGTTAAGATGTAAGATTTCACGTATAGCACATTGAAGTGGTATTAGGATAGATTTAGTACATTTCCATGCTTGATGCACTAGAATGAACAAAGCCTTGCATGTTCATGGGTTGATTAGACAACAAAAAGGTCAAGATTACACAAATGGGTTGTTGAATTCCATTGCCGGCAGAAAAAGTAGGATTTTGGGATGGTCTTTATTAGGTTTAAGTGAGTTCTCAGGCTCCAAGTGTGGGGATAATTTATGATTTGATGTTTCCTTATATTGTGAGAGTGGGGATGTTTCCTGGGTTCTAACCAGGTTGAGGAAAAAAAAAACTTTTGTAATATTATGGGTTCACGAATATTACCTAAGGATAAAAGCAAGGCTGCAGCTTCTTCAATGGCTGGTTATGCTGTGTGCTAAATAGGTTGGATTTTCAGAGTTCTGTTTGTAAATAAGGCTAAAATTATTACGTTGTTGAATTGGTTTGTACTTTTGTAACTCAAGATGGATCTGAAATGACCCTTTTTCTTTTCTATTTGGAAAATTAATTTTGGTTGAAAGAAAAAGGGCTATGGCAAGCCTAATGATCTTTGTAAATGCTCATTAGATTATGTGAAATTTTCTCTTTGTAGTTAACCCATTTGAGTAGCCTGCTTTCTTGATGCTAATATTGGCAAGTGGAAATGCTGCGTATCTAGTATAGTTTGATTTGTTTCTTTGTTTCTGGTAGCTATAGTTTCACTATCCCACTGAGCTAGATTAGATAGTTAACATCTTTGCAACATAGCTCCTATTGGACGCATTTGGTTAGACCATAGCATCTGAACAACGTAGTTCTCTTTGGTTGCTTTGCGTGGTATTATTGACCGTATTTCACTTATAAGCAATAGACCCAAGTGTACACCCTTGAATGAAGTGGAATATTGAAATTTAGCAGACAGAATAAGTAAATAACTTGAGTATCCATTGGTAGAAATTGTTAAAAAACATTGATTAGTGCTGAATTGTAGTATAGAATAAAAGAAGTAAATAAATATATAACATTCTGCTATTAGTAGGAGTGTTTTCCGAAGAGAATATTCTCCATTCAAACCCAATACTTAAAACACACACAAACACAGAGGTGGATGACCTATGTTGGAAGGGCAATACAAAATTTTATTTGACACTTGTGTTCAGTTCATTTGAGCAGCCATAAAGCCTTGAAATGATTTGGACTTTCCCAAAGAGTTCAATCTATTTCATATTAGTTGATATTGAAATTTTCACAAATAAGACAAGTAGTGTTTGTATTAGGCAAGTAAATCAGCAGAGAATCTGAAGGAAATCATTGCATTTTAATATAAATAAGGAAAGCTGAGCTGATATTTGGTAATGAAGAGGGTATTACCTTTAGAGTTACCTATATGCTTTGACTTAATTATAATAAAATTAGGGGGCCAAAATGAAAAATAGCCAAGAATGCATTAACTGTATCATTAATATTGGCTGTGCTTCGTTTCCATATGGAAAGCTGCTGACTTATTCTTATAAGCTTTCAACATTTTGACCAATACTCTGTTTTGGCTCATTAATGAAGAAAAATTCATTTTTGTTAAGAGAGAGTGAGCAATTTGGAAGAAATGATATGGTGGTGAAACTTGATTAAGATCCTTCCATTGGATACAAGGGTCCTCTGAACTGCAAGTTGTATTTACCTTTTAATTCCTCCCCTAATTTCCATTACTTTTTCTGTTTGCTTATATATATTTTACTTTCTTTAGCCCTTTCTACTAAATCATCTTTTGGAGCTTCCTTCAATGGGGAGAATTTTTTTTTTTCCACTTGCTTCCATTTTTGACGAGTCTTGCCCCTACTTTTCTTTTTTTAATTATTTTGAAAGACCTAATTTTCTTTGATATTTATAAATGCCTATTTCTCGGATTATTATTTATAGACCAGGGGTGGAGTTTTTAAACTCTATAACTAAATTAGATGATTGTCAGATGTCCATTTAATAATTAGGTAATTTATTAATTTTCATAAATTGATCCTAATGGGACACATGCCAACGGTTCTTACCAAATTAAAAACTCCACCATTGGTGTATAGGATAATTTTCCTTAGTTCTCCCCCATGTCCTTTTCTACACAGAATCCGAATATTTTCATTTTGCCAAACTAGTCCTAACATTCTGCTTAAAATTGCTTTTCAGCCACAACTTTGGTTTATATAACATTTCTGCTTCCCGGAGGCTTTGAGAAGATAAACACATTTCAGGGCTTCACTACATGTTTCTTTGCACTTATGTTTAAAATACCTCTGTGGCAGTTTTACTCTTCATCTTTGTACCATCTTTGCACATTCTGCTACTTAGTCTATACTTCCGAATTCTACTTATCATTTATACATAAATATGTCTTTCTACCGTCCTCGAGTTCTTAGGCTTTCCTGAATATCTATGTCTTTTAAGTCCTTTCATTGTCTCTGCCGTCTACCCCCAACTCCAAAATGCCATTACGTTTTCTTTCTTTCTTTTTCTTTAATTCTTCTAATTTCTCATTGCAAAAGATTTCTTGACTTTTGAACTTGTTGACGGAGAATTAAATTGATGAAATTTATCCTTTAAATCCTTTAATTGTCTCTGCCGTCTACCCCCAACTTCAAAATGACATTACATTTTCATTTTTTTTATTCTTCTTTCCAGTTTCTAATTGCAAAGGATTTCTAGACATTTGAACTTGTTGACAGAGCATTGAATTGTTGAATGTTCCTAGGTTCTTTCTCAGAATGGAAGAGTTTCAAGAGAGTCTTTCACCTTCAACCTCTTTGTCCTTGTCCTCTACTTCCTCTTCACCTATCCTGCACCCATCATCACCTTCCTCTTTATCTTTCTCCTCCTGTTCTATTTCTTCATCTCAATCACATCCATTGTCAATTGATGCTGAACTCTGGCTGATGGCTGAGCAGAGAATCCAGGAGATACTATGTATCATTCAACCTGCTTTGGTTTCAGAGGAAAGGCGGAAAAGTATTGTTGGTTACTTTCAGAGGCTAATCAAAGGTTACTATGGCATTGAGGTAACCCTCCCCCCAAAAAAGAGAATTTAATTCTTAGATATTTTGAGCATGTGAAGTGAAATGGTCTTATCTCTCTCTCTCTCTCTCTCTCTCTCTCTCTCTTATTCTAACTTTTCCCCTATAAAATTAAGACTGGTTTAAGGAATTGTTAGTTCTTGCTTTATTGACTGTATGGATCTGCCTCCACAGCAAGTATGATTAAGACTAAATATGCGAACTTTACATCCTGGAAAATTTAATTCCAAATTTTTCCATCTTGCAGCATAATAAACTAGTTCATGAAATTGGTATTTCCACAGAAGATTACTCTTCATCAGTACTACAAAAACTGTCTGTTGGCTTTAATGCTTTGTGCATTTGTTTAAGTTGACAGATAATTGGAAGCCTTTATTATCTATGTTTTGTTTTTGGTATATACTGTATTACCAGTAATAGTTAGCATGGCTAAAGTTACCCATGTCTCTGAAGCCTATTTTTAAGTAAATTTTGTGGGGTTCCTTTTACACAGTGAGCACATATGTTTGTTGATTAGTGAGCATGTATATATTTGTAATTTACTCGATTCTTTAGAAGGCAGAAGGCGTCCAATAAATATTTCTTGTTTCATGCTGTTCTTGCCTGACAAGCAACGAGAAAATGAAACCCAAAATGACTCTTGAATTGTTATACCTAGTATTTTATGATGTTTTAGAGACATTAAAAATTAAGACTGATTTTATCTGAGTCTTTTGAATTAGATTTGACTGGCTTTTTAGAGCATTTCACCATGGATGTTTTATTATCTGCCAGTGACAATCAGTCATAGCTAGATGATTGCTTCTGTTTTGATGAATAATGTCTTATTAAGAGAAAGGTAGCTTACATAGCTTTGGATTTATGTGATGAACCCCAAACAGTGTTAGGGTACTGAGGGATTTGGTAATGAACCATCTAGTAATCTTGTATAGTTGCAATTAGTTTGATGACAGGCATCAAAGTTTTAAAAGAAAATATATAGTGTCATAAAACAGTTTTATGTTAGATCTAGGTATCTAGCTCATTATTTCCTGAAACTTTAACAAAAAATTTGGTCAGTTCTGGAATCTGGAACCTGATAGGCACCCCTTTTAATATCACTGGCTTGTGCAGAAGTAAAACTTAAATTACAAATATACACAGATCTACAAGCTTTTGTTATATCAACCCTGTCAAAGGTGTAGGCACACTAAAGGCACCAGGACTTTGGTTTGCTTGAGATGCAAGGAAAAAACCGCTGGCCCAAGTGAAGCAAGATGCCGATTTCTATGAATATTTAATAAGATATGGCAAAAAGAAAGGAAGATTTTTAACTAATATAACTTACAGGCTTTAAAGCAGTTTACTGTACACACTTGGGATTAGCTTAAGTGGTTAGGGTAGGGTGGGGTACGGGTAGGGATCTTAGTTTCAAGTCATAGTCCTCCTTCTTGTACCCCCACCCCAAAAAAGAAAAAAAGGTTGACTGCATTTTGTTGGCAAATTACTGTACAGAGATCAATCACTACTAAAAGCCAGTGTCAAACTCTACCTCTAAGTTCCTTACATCCATCATCTACAAGAAGTTACAAGTGGACAATAGTAGCCATCTCTTATTCCTGAAACATACACCTGTCTTTTTTTTGTCCATTGACAATATAACTCATATTAATATAAAAATCTGGAAAAAACATAAGGAAACTTAGCATAAGTGCTCTTTTTTCTGCCCCTTGCCTTTTAAGCTACACGCCTTAGTAAAGGCACCTCACATGTTGGGGTGCGAGGCCCTTCTGCTAGATTGAGCTATGCCTTAGTGCCTAGGCACGTGTTTTGACTACACTGCAGTTTATTACTAATCTTTAAAGAACTTTACTGCACTTTGAAAAAAACTTCATTGGAGAGGATCAAGCACCAAATTGTTTGTTATAATGCAGTTCTTTTTACATTCCCATGAACTTTGTTTCAGGTGTTGCCATTTGGCTCAGTGCCATTAAAAACCTTCCTTCCTGATGGAGATATTGATTTGACCGCTCTTAGTCATCGGAAGGCGGAGCAAAAAGAGTTGGCAAGAGATATCTGCAGTATCTTACAAAATGACCGGCAGGACTCTGAGTTCCTAGTACAGGATGTCCAATATATTTCTGCACAGGTTTAGTTCTTTTCTTGCTGAGCTTTTTTCTATCTTTTGCAAGTAACACATTATAATTCATTAAAAGTTATAGTTAACTAGCTCTTTGTTACATTTCATCTTTTATCAAAATTGGCACTCATTGTTTTCTTGGCTGTCCATGGGGATTTAGTTGCCACTATTATGAGTGATTTATGTTGCTTCAATCTTCCAAATTGAAAAGTGTATAACTTTGCATTCATCTGCATTTCCTTTTATACTTTTTGGCATTTTTACCTCTCATATTGATGTTGGATGCTAGCAATGCATCCAAAGAGACGTTTTATTACAAAAATAATCATCTCAAATGAGGAATTGCAATATTCATTTCCTTTCAACCCAAACATCCTTCTTTTACATACTTTTCAGCCTGATAGCGAGGAACCATTGTCTGGTGCAATGTGTATGTCCTGTGCCAACAAGTATGGAAGCTTCAGTCCATATATTCTGAATGGTGGTACAGTAACCAGGTCATCCTCCACAACACTGTATATGGGTAGATCCATAGTTGGCAGACATCCTTTTTTGTCACTCTCAGATTTTATGAGAAAATGAACCATGATCTATGTAATATTGCCCTTTATAGATTCACATGCAAACATACCAGACACTCGTTGACAAGATACCAGCCCATGCACATCTAACACTCGGTTGATTCTCAGAATAGTGTTTTCCACCGTATGTACCTATAGCTTGCAGAAGCTTGATATCCATTCATGTGTATGAATTGGATTATGGCAGCTGCTGTCCAGTACATAGAGAAAGCTGCTTCACCTTGTGCTAACTAAAGTAGTTTTCTTAGAAAGAAATTTTGTAGAAACAAAAGAAAGCTAGGGTTGTGTAGTACATCTGATTTGTTTGTTCCTTAAACTTTGCTTTTATGGGAGTTAGTGTGGAAACTGCATGCTAATTCTTTTAGTTGTAAACATCTCCATTGGACAACTATTGGTCATTGCCACTGTTAAGTATTCACAGAAAACCCAATAGCAATTGTCAGAGATGTAGAACTTGAATATAATACCCCAAAAAACCCCTTTAAGTGATGTAATGGCACCACTTAGCACTTTCCTTCATCTGTAAGCGAATACTAACAATTGAAATAGACGGGCCTACCATGTGGATAACGAATATGGCAAACAGATAACAAATTAGAAGCAAATGGGGTAACAGACAACTAGTCTCTTAATTTTATTAAATATCTAACCTAAAACCAATTGGTTATAGGTGGAGATATCAAACTGAATATGATGTCACAACCCCAAACTTGACTGATCTGGGATAACAGCCATATTTCAGCAGACACTTGACACCACCTTCTGCATACTGGTGGTATTAGTTGGATAGAAATTGTTTCTGGTAAATTTATCTTTGTTGTTGGTCCTGTGCACTATCATATATATGGGAACAAAGCCCAAAATTATCTGGTGCTCATTGCTGCTATTTGGGAGGCAGGTTAAGATAGTGAAATGCACTGTGAATAATATACCAGTGGACATCTCTTTCAATCAAACAGCGGGCCTGTCTGCACTATGCTTTCTGGAGAAGGTATCATCTTATCCTATCCAAAGTTAAGATGCTTTGAAACGGTTTTCAAAACATGTATGACTTAGACGCTTGCACCTGTTAAATGAATTTGGACCTCTGTTTTTAACACATCCCAAACTTCTTAGACTGAGATAGTCAAAATACATATAATTGACTTGAATATAAAGACAAGAAGCCAAAAATATAATACTAAATGGTAGATTGTTTTTCTTAGCATTAATACTAAGTAGAAAAGTTAGATGATGTTCATTGGGTACTTAGCTTTTGATAATTCTTGTTTTCTGTATGACTACCAATTAGCAGAAGGGGACTTAGCTTTTGCTTTTCCTTATATTTGTTCCTTTCTACATCTTTTTTAGGTCTTTACTGGATATAGGAGAAATTCATGTTTCTTTAACAAAATTATATTTGTTTGTTTGTTTTCAGCTCCTTTTATTTCATTTCAGATTGCTTAGTTCAGCTTTCAGGCATGCTTTGCATTTAGTTCCGAATCACCGATTTACCTTTTCCCCTTACCATTTCTTGAAATTCTTTGCCTTCACTTCTGCCTTGAGAAAACCCTCTCTCTCTCCATGCATTATTTCCTTTAGCAATACTGGGGTGACAATTTTAATGCATCTATGACTTCTTTGAAACTGTTTGTTTTCAGGTTGACCAATTTGTTGCGAAAGATCATCTTTTCAAATGCAGTATTATCTTGATCAAGGCCTGGTGCTATTATGAGAGCCGAATTCTTGGTGCACATCATGGCTTGATTTCTACATATGCATTAGAAACATTGATCTTGTATATCATCAATATCTTTCATTCATCATTATGTGGTCCACTTGCGGTGAGTAATCTTCAGTTTAGTAGTTCCCTTTTCATCTGCAGAAACATTGATAATGGGACTTTCCGTATTCTGTTTGCAGGTGCTTTATAAGTTTTTGGACTACTATAGCACATTTGATTGGGAAAATTACTGTGTCAGTATAAATGGTCCAGTTCCCTTGTCTTCTCCTTCAGCAGTTGTGGGTGAGTAGTTCATTATTCTCAGTTCATTTCATCTAAAGTTTCACTTATTTACTTGTGATCCAACATTTCTGTATTCTTTGCAGCTGAGTCTCCAGAAAATGATGGGGACGAACCTTTGCTTAGTCAGGACTTTTTGAGGCATTGCAGAGAAATGTTTTCTGTTCCAATGCAATCTCTTGAGATTGGGGCCCATGCTTTTCCCATCAAGCATCTCAACATTGTGGATCCTTTAAATGAGAACAACAACCTAGGGCGAAGTGTAGGCAAAGGTATTTTGACTTCTTTTATACAGTGAACTGGTTCTGCGATTGTTGTTCTGAATTTTGAGCCTTGAGTATGTCATTTCTCTAAATTTTTGGATAAGTTTTAAGAAACTGAAAATTTTTCTTCCCATTTTATTGAAAATTTCGATCAGTACTTGAGAGAGAGAGGGAGGTCATACCACATGCCAAGAGATGATCTACTAAAAAAAATATAGCATTCTTTATGATAGCTAAATATCATGATTAGAGGTTTCTTGATCTAATAATTATACTATAATATCTGAACTGAAACGCCAAGTTTAACTGTTGGATGTTATTAAAAGAATTTAAAGGATGCTCATGACGTCTCTTAATTTAAACACCAAGTTCACAAAAATAATATGCAAATGATCATCAGCCTGTGTCTTCCCCTCCAGGTAATTTCTATCGAATAAGATCTGCTCTTTCCTTTGGGGCCCAAAGGCTTAGGGAAATCCTCATGCTACCAGGTGAAAATATGGGTAGGGGACTCGAAAATTTCTTTATTAATACTTTGGGTCGGAATGGAAGAGGACAGAGGCCAGATGTACAAATTCCTGTACCTGCCTTTGGCACTGGCAGATCTGAAGAGTCTGATCTGAGTGGAGACTACGATGGTTACTATAATGGTCTAATATACAGTCAGAGGTATCATAATAATGACTTGCCTGCTACTGCCCAGCCAAGTTCTGTATCATCATCTTCTCAGACACAAAAGAAGAGCACATGGGAAGCCCTACGCCAGTTTGTGAGGTGCAAGCGAAACATTTTTTACTGGAAGGCCACAAATGTGATTATTCCAAGTCTGTCATTCTCTCATCCTTGTGCTCCACAGTTACCAGCTGCTACATTTGGTATTGACAAGATGGCAAAGTCAAGAGGAACAGGCACTTACATCCCTGACATGGTATATCAGTTTAATGAGAGATCTACTTGTTTAACTATCAAATTAATGACTTAAACTGAAACTAAGATGATTGAGCATTTTTTGCTAAAATGATAATGTTTTGTTCATGCAGACCCATCAGTCTTACAGAGATATGCAATCATGGGTAAGTACAAGAAATCCCAAGTCTGCTACTAAGATGGTTGAGCATTTTTTGCTAAAATGATAATGTTTTATTCATGCAGACCAATCAGTCTTACAGAGATGTGAAATCATGGGTAAGTACAAGAAATCCCAAGTCTGCTACTAAGATGGCTGAGTGTTGTTTGCTAAAATGATATTGTTTTATTCATGCAGACCCATCAGTCTTACAGAGATATGCAATCATGGGTAAGTACAAGAAGTCCCAAGTCTGCTACTAAGATCGTTGAGCATTTTTTGCTAAAATGATAATGTTTTATTCACGCAGACCCATCAGTCTTACAGAGATGCGCAATCATGGGTAAGTAAAAGAAGTCTCAAGTCTGCTACTAAAATCATTGAGCATTTTTTGCTAAAATGATAATGTTTTATACATGCAGACCCATCAGTCTCACAGAGATACACAATCATGGGTAAGTACAAGAAATCCCAAGTCTGCTACTCCTGGTCTGTTGCAGAACTCGCCAAAAGAAACCAATGCCAATGAAAATTCCCTGGATGAAAATTCCCTGGAGACAGACCACAGTGGAAACGGTGGCTCTCTTGATTTTGATTTTACACCAGAAGAATTCCCGCTTCTTCCAGGCACTGAAAGGACCATGACAACCCATCAATCTAGTCAGCCTGCAGTGAAGTGTCCACAGGCTGAGAATTGCTCTGGATCCTTACCAGGTATTAAATTTGGTAATTTTGAGTGCTCAACCCCAATGGGAATGCATTCACCACTACCTGAGCAGACAGACTCCAGGGTACGCATGCCTACAACTGAAAAGCAGAAGCAAAAAGAACTATGCGAGTTTAATGAAGGAAGGTAAAGCATGGCATATTCTGTGAAGATTTTTGAGAAGCTCTGAGGCACTCTCTAATTTTCATTTTTCACCTTTCTAACTGGGTGCTGCAGGTTTCTTGTAAAACCTCTCCAATTGGAAGATAATGATGACTTCCCTCCTTTATTATCCATGTGAACAATTTCCAGAGAGGCTGCAAGTCGCCTGAAGGAACAATCATCATTTCCAAGCTTACATGCTATACTGTGAGATTGCCCTGTCTGCAGTACCAGATATCATAGACACAGTTAGCTTTTCTTTTTCTCTATCCTGCATGCAAACTATAGGGATATGGCAATTGATGATAAGACTTTGATTGATCTTTCACAATCTCTTAGGGTGATTCTTATCAAACAGTTAAATAACGCTTTCCCTTTTTTCATCTACAATATAAAGTTTGATTAGCAGTTTGGCTGGGTGCATGATACTGCTTAACAGGAGCTTTGGGAAGAAGCTAACAAATCGCAGACATGGAGCTCAGCTTGGGCTGGCTCATAACTGTCCTGTGCTGATAATCACACACTGCGTATACAACACATACACATGCATAATGAACTCCCGTGCATGAGCAAAGACACACTCAAGCCTATGGGATCATGGGCACGATAAGACATACGTGCACACATACATACATACATACATACATACATACACGCATGGTTATATGTTCCCTCACATATCGAACTCTCCCTTTCGTTTGTCACGTTGAGCGTTTTAAAAATGTAAATACAGTGTTAATTTCACCTCATACAAGTTGTTTATAAGCATGAACGCTAAATGATATCAGTGAAGTGTGTTGAGGAAATAAATGCAGGGTAGTTGACAAGGAGGAGAGCATTAAGAAAGAATGTCACACAGAGCTTTGCAAAAATAGATAAAGTGTTTCAATGTCACATTGAGAAAAGGAATTTAAAAAATATTGATAAATGTAGATATTATATATCCCAATAATCAATTTTAACGGTCCGTATGCTTTAACATAGAATATGTCTCAAAAATTGTTTTTTGTACTTATATTTGTTTGAAAGATAAAAAATTTATTATTTTAAATGTAAACTTTTCACGGATTAATAGGAAAAATATTCATTGATCGCATAAAATATCTTACGCTTTTAAGAAGCACAAGATATTTTTCGTAAAACAGAAAAAATTACTCTTACACTAAGCCAAGCACAATAGATTTAATGAATATTAATATTTAATTTAAAATATAAAAAAATAAAAATATTAATATTTAAATTATTCGATACTAATAAAATTAAAAAATATATTTTTAAAAAAATCATTTAATGCAATTAATATTTTTATCTATAAATTGAATAAATCTTATTAATGATTATAATAAAAAATATTTAAATAATCATCATTTGATGCATATGTATTTATAAATATAAGTTTTGCATGTTTTACACATAATCGATGAATATTGATATTTTTATAATGTTACGGTAAAAAAAATATAAAATTGAATTTTTTTTTGAAAATTAAAATTTACTTTTATTACAATATATGATTAAATGCTTTAGAAATTATCATTATTGGATGTTTTTATGCAGTCCATGTGGGTTACAATCAATAATGACCTAAATTACATGCATTGGTAGGATATGTTGATATGGAGCTACAGGTTTCCATTCCATAACCAGTAAAAGTTCTTAGGCACCAACCACTTCTCATAGACATCATTTACAACACTGGGTATCTGTTTTCTTAACAACGAATGCTTAAAAGACTACAATGTTGCTGATACATACAGCAGCACAAACCTCCAGATGTCTACTGGTATGAACAACCTAAATCTCTGAGTGAGCTTTTGTTGTAGGAGTGAAAATGTACATGTGACAGTCATGAGAATCAACTTTAGCACCAAATGATGCCACAGCTTTTTCCGTAAGATCTTCATGCTGCAAGAAATAAAGACGGGTAAGCAGGAAGTCGGAAAGCGGAATCCAAATCAAGCAAAGCATAAACTTTGACAAAAGATTTAGTCAAGGCTTTCAATAACAATCTAAACACCAGCTGAAAGGCCAATGTGTCTCGGTTTCCTCACCTGCCACAAATCTCTAACTGAGACACTGGTGCTAGATTCAAGACCGAGTGCCTCCCACTTAGCTGTTATAGTTGCAGCTTTTGAACATCGATTCCAGAGAGCAACGACCAAGCGATTTCCAGACAAAGGACCTGCCCAAACCTGCAAAACAATCACAAATCAAGTTAAACATATAGTTTGTTTATGCTTTATAGCATAAATTTAGCCTTTCCAGACAATGTGATACACTATATGATTAACTGCTTGGGTCATAATCCATATGAGATATTGTTCTCTGCCAGAATAGTGCTCACACTCACCTTTACACCTAAAATAACTTTTAGTATTAAAAACCTCGCAATTGAGTCCTTCGTTTTTAGTTTAATTTTCCTTTTTGCTTGCATCTCCATAGCCAGCAAAAAGAGCAGGCATACATAACAGCATCACTAGTCAATTGTGTTTTGCTTTCGCTACATAAAATACTGGACCTAATGCTAAATTATCTGACCCATCATACTTCTCACTGCACATTGTCAGTGCAGAGAGAAAACCTGGCAGGATCACAAGATATGTTTATAGGAAGCCGTTTAGGCCATCCAAGGCTTTAAAATGCCATGAGGGAAACATGACACTAAAAAGACCCAGTCAATTGTTAGGTATCATACTAAAGCCACATTTGAGGGCGACCATCCTTTTCTGTAATCCAATGTGTTACCTTTGTCATGGAAAAGATTCACAGAAGTTATTATGCTTATGTAAAAACTTAAGCAAGCTGTAGGATCACCTGAAGGCAGTCATTTTCTCCAGTAGCATAGACTTTGCGTCCCTGAACACCAAGCGAGTCTGCAAAAAGAAATAATATCCTTACCTGCTTATTCCTTATGATAAAAATAGAAGACAGCACAATTGTCCTTTAACAAGAAAGACAAGAAATGCTAGATGGGATGGGGACAGGGGAAAAGGCAAAAGAAAATAAAGAATTTCACCTTGGTTTACAGCAATAACCTCCTTATTGCTTAGTATCTCGAAGGTTTCGTTAGTCATGCTTCTTACATCACATCCAACCAAAAGAGGGGCCTGCACATCAAGGATTAAATTTTCAACCAACTAAAGGAGTCGCAAGGCCATATGTAGCAGATATGTTCTACACTACCAATCAAGCAACCCTAGATGGAAGCAAAGTTCTCCAATGTAGAGCATTAAAAAGTATACTTATAGGACAATAACAGATAGATACAGCTGTACCATTGAATCTTGTTAAGCACTAAAATTAAATTCCAGGCCTGCAGTTAGAATATTCATGTCTGAACATGGCAGAGCAAGCTCATGGAAAAAGTAGTTCACAGGAACCAGCCACATAAGATTGTTTTCTCAGCATCGATTATATTATCAGACTACTTACAATGGGCTATATGAGATTGTCAGCCATTCAGCTTAATCTAAAGAATACCTCTATCAAAGTAATATCAACAATTTAAAATTATAAGAAAAAATTAGTAGAATAATTCCGGCATAACCAATTTAACCAAAACAAATACAAAATAAATAAGCTGCTTATGATATTCAAAGCTAAGGAAGAAAGAAATGAAAACAAAAATTACCTTCATCAAAGCCCAAATGCTAAAATGAGCACGGTACTCTTGATAAGTCATGCCTCCATTGCCAACTTCCAGCATATCAGGATCTGCCCAAAAAGGATTACATGGGAAGTTCAATAGGTGCACCATCAGACAAGAATTTTCATTTTTTCAACAATTAATAAATTTATGAGATAAAAGACATTTTACCATTCCATCCACCAGGTCCTGCATAGGAAGCCCACTTGTCATTCAGATCAGCTATTGTGGTCATGCTAACCAACAGAGGGAAAAAGAAAATACATCAATTAATGCAAGAAGTAAAGCATCAGCAGAATGTTTTCTTTTTCTCCATGAACTAGATAGCAACAATCATGGATCATACAATAGAGTTCTTCCAAGGTACAGTCAAACCATATCAGTTTCTCATGCTTTTCCAAGTGGCGATTTCAAGTGGGGGAGGGAAGAGTTTTTAAGTTTTTTACACCTGCAAACTCTTCAATTCCAGTTCACTACCCAACCCACAAAAGTTGGATTTTATGTCAAACACATGACGCCAGAATGTACAAAAAAGACACCCATATCAAATACATGATGCCAAAGAGTATAAGAAAGCTGCATAACTCAGACTTCATCTATTTGCTATTAAATGATCTTATTGCTTCCATCTATCTCATTATCCTCCATAACTAATTCTACTGGTCTTAATTTTTGTGGACCAAGAGCATAATCCTTTAGATCCACTAGCTTCCACAGTATTGACACTCGTATTGAAGGTAGTTAGCAATTAAGAAGATAGGCGAATATTATCTACCAAATGTATTCCCTAATCATCCTTTAGCAAATAAGAGTGAATATCTTTTCAAATATTATGTTGCAAGTTGAAGTCAGTAGACACATCATGACAACCCAAACCCTCCCCCCAATTTCCCATGAAAAAGATTAGTGGGCGTCTTACAAAAAAACATTTAAGTTGTCACTTCCCTTCAACAAGTGTATTAACAAAATGGATCATATTCAAACAAACTTCCAGAGAAACTAAAAGAGCCAGCTAAGAATTTACCTAAATAGTTTAGTGTAATATTCGCATGTTAAACAATGATGCAAGACAAAATAATTCATTACACCACTCAATTTCTGTTTACTTCAGTCAGGAATTCAAACCTTGCCCATGTGTCATTAATGTCATCCGTCGTACGCCAGCTATTTCCAACTCCATGAGCCCATAAGGCAGGGTCTTCAACACCCCTGTCAAAACCAAAATAAAAGAAGCCGTGGATCCCAAGGATGTGATGAATTCAGCAGGACAACTATGCAAATAGATCACAAAAACTAGTTACCATTCACAAATAGAATAGAAAATTGTTCGCCCAGTTGCATTTAGAGCGTCACGCATCGGAGGATATCTGAAATTATGGTACCAAATCTAGTCAGTTAACGCAAAGCAATAATGATTGTTTCAATAATTGAAATGAAGGGAAGATGTAACCTTTTCTTTGGGTCAATACCCAGGTTGAAACAGTTATCATACTTCAAATAATCTACACCCTGGTATCAAAACACAAAAAGCATCAAATAGACAACTTAGATCATTCTAATAGAGATGCTGTCACTTAAATTTCTTCAATGCAATTTTTAGCCCAAAGATTTGACAAGAAAGACAGGCATTGCAGGCAATATCTCATTGTTTTCAAAGTCCATTTTATGAGTAATTTTAATTATAGAAGCCTATTTATATCAAACTTTTAATGTTTAAGAAATAGAATAGTTAAAAATTGAAATCGCCTTTAATAATTTCCAACAGAAGAAATGACTTTACTAATTGCCTTGGGTTCACGTCATTTTCCAGAATGATGGACTTGTATCTCTATATGCAAGTCAGAAAGGTTTGCCAAAAATTGGTTTCAATGGGCATCAAATACTCTCCACCAAACTCTCAAATGCTTGATTAGACTTCTAAACACGTTCGGCATGCTGTAACAAAAACTAACCCAAGAAGCAAACAGCTGAGCATCATCAGTTTCGTGCAAAAGTGATCCAGGTCGAACTTGACATGTAAATGCCCTACAAAATGCAGTTTGATTAGTCAGGAAAAACTAGAATTTAACAGATTTGATGCAATAATAAATTTGTTTTATTGTGAATCTAACTTCCAAGATTCTGCTCAGGTATTGGAACTCCATCCTACCCAGCATCAGAATAAATACCAAGCTTGAGGCCCTTCCCATGTACATAATCAGCAACAGCTTTAATTCCTGATGGAAATGTGTTTGGATCAGGGACCAATTGACCCTGCATAGTGAAATAAAGTCACAAAAATGGTTTAGTTAGGTGATCACATCAGAACTTCAGCCAGGTTTATTGTTTCTTTATATCCAAAATGCTTTTATCTGTCATCTGTACCTTGTGTAAATACTACATTTGCCTTTTCAAGCCATAGACCTTAATAAAATAAACTACATCTGTATCTGTCAAGATGGAGCACATATTTGACACAGACAATTTTTACGTCTATCCCATGAAGGACATAATTCATCAACGAATTAAAAGTTTAAAGGTAATACAGATAGTAAACTAAGAAATGCTATGGTTATTTCATAAATTAAACTAGAAACAAAGACATTTCTAACAGCTCAAGGTTTATGAATCGCACGTAGCAAGACTTCTGGTTTCTTTAAAAGCAAGAAGATTCAACTCACCTCCGAATTTCGACTGGCACCAGACCAGCAATCATCTGCATCCAATAAAATTTATTAAGGCTCAAACAGGGCAAAATGAAGCTAAAACAAATACTTAGATATGACAGAAGAATACCTATATTAACATACACATAGCCTAAATCAGCCAAGCCTGTTGAGATAAGTGCATCCGCTGTCAATGGTAAAACCAAAGTTAGTATCTCTAATGAACTTTAATCAAGAAAGAAGAAGAACAAGAATAAATGGAAACCAATATAGTAACTGAAAAGTTTTTCAGTTCGCAATCCGATAGATTACGAAAAGAAAAAAGTAACTGAGACCTAATAGCCAGAATGAAGTGTACAGCTCCTTTGTGTTAGTTTGCAACAATAATTACCAAACATAAGACTAATGGTTGCAATAGAGAGCCATTGTCATGAATTAACATTATGCAGCGACCCATATGTATATGATTTTTTGGCTAAATTTACAGAGTACAATATTTGCAAAGAAGTAAAAAAGAAACAAAATTATACTGTTTATCAAGAAAAACTTATAGAGAATTGGAAAATGAACCATGAGATCAATTAAAAATGGGTAAAGAAGCGATACCTGTTTCCTTGATAAGATCTTCAGTGATATTACAGGCAAAGAAATTCCAGCTATTCCATCTGCAAAACATTTATAAACATGCATTGAAAAAAACAACATTGTTGTTTTTGACATACAACCAAATTTAAATTTCTTGTCAAAAAATAAGAAGAGAAACATTCTGATCACTTGATAAAGTAACATCAAAACCTCTGATCTAAAGCAGAACCCATCACCCTATCACCCAAAACACTACCTTCCCCATATTATCACTTTAAATAATTTAAAAATCTCCACAATTCCAATTTTCCAGTTGAAACAGGGAACAAAAAAGAAAACAAAACACTCACATCTTGTTGATAAACTGTCAACATTGCCTTGACTTCTAAAATATGTGCAAGCAGCCATTAAGTTTCCTTCCACTCTTACAAAATTTTTAACTGAGTTTAGTCTCTGCTTTCACCTAACTCAATCAAGACAATCGTATCTCCTCCTTTTGTTTTTTTTCCTTTCTATTTTTAGTCTTTCTCCCCATAAAAACATGATCAAACGATTGAAAACAAAAGTTCCAGTCTTTTTAAATTTTCCTTCTTTGTGGATGCACCCACTTATTGGACGAATTCAACCCCTAAAATCCGGGGAAAGAAAATAAAAAGAAAAGATGCAAAAACAAACAAAGCAGCAAGCCCCCAATACATGAAACAAATCAAAGTTCCAAAATTTTCTTGATAATAGACAGATGGTAAGATGAAACAATAAAGTTAGATGAAAAAGCATTACCCCATTTGAGGAGTTAGAGCCAAGCCATTGTTGAGTTGAAAAATCCCATATCTTGAACTATCATAAATAGAGTTGAAAGATTTGGTGAAACCAAAGCCAAATCCTGAACTGGGTTTTCCATGTTTCTCCAAGACAGACACTCCTCTTCCTTCAATTCCCAGATCAGTCAACCAGACTGTCAGAACCACCAAAACATAAACACTGCAAACACCCTTCTTCTTCATCTTCTCCATCCCCATTTCTTTCTTTCTTTTCCGTTTCCCTACAAGTTAAAAGCTTGATCATTTTATATAAGCTTTGCAACAGATAACCAACAAGACAAGCAAGATACGTGTGTGTATTTTTTTCTTTCAGTTTATCCACTATGTTCAACATGACAAGCCCTGACAGGTCAGATTATTTGAAGACAGGGGTATGAATATTTTATTGTCTGATTGATTTCCTGATTAGATTTAATTGGGAACCTCTAATTTTGTGATTGTGTCCATTTGTCATCTACACTGCTTTGATTGAATATCTCATGATCATCTACCTCTCTACCCTCAACTTTTCTACCTTTTTTTTCCAAATGCTAGTTGCCTAGCAAATCATACATAAATATTGGAAATACAAGTGTGTGGTTTGGGTCATGGTCACAAATTTATGTGGTTTGGGTCATAATCACAAATTGTTGCTAAAAACCAAAAGGTAGGATGACTATAATAAAAACAAAACCATTAACCTACCAACTAATTTTTAATAAATACTATAAATACATTTATTTTATATATATATATATATATATATATATTCCTTTGTCTCATTTTTTTTTCGATTTAAACCCGATGTTTACTTTATTTGTTTATAATTGAATAACAATATTATTTATATCATAGTATTATTATTATTACATATCCAAAATTTTAGTTGATTGTTGGTTTGACATTGGAATTCAACCTTAATCTTAAATTTATTGTCAAATTTGCACCTTAATTTTAGCAATCCATTAGATAAATATCAAGCTATAATATGAAATGACATAAGCAAATGGAAAATCTTGAAAATTCCAAGGGATGTGCCCATGTGAGGGGCCCAAAATTTCAAAGATGGACACTATTCAAATAAAAATTCAAAGTATATAAATTGATAGTCAAATAAAGGCTTAGTATGGTAATTTCAATTCAAAAAAAGAAAATTAGTATGGTAATTTACAACATCTATCACAAATTCACAGCCACATATCTTTTCTTTAAGTTTAGTCAACATGGGAGCTATAAATCATGTGAAAAAAAAACTATCATACATAATGGATAATAATGTCTTGAACATGTGAATCGTTACGAAAAGTAAAAGAAATCTTTATTTCGGGAAATTTCTATTATTATCTATTCATCTGCAACGAATGCAGTGCTTCAATTAAAATTTTAGATGTAATCAAATAATTAACCAATAAGGTATTTTTTTATATATAATTGAGAGAAAGAGATTCCTACTACGCTTTTTAAATAAAGAGATCATACACTGATCAATGAATTAAATGCTCAGATGCATCCAATTGGGTATACTTGTACGGCAATGATTTTTTGCCTTTGTGTTTTTTGCTTTTCTATCATATCTCATTGGTTCTCTAAACACAATTCAATTCTCCAAGGCAGGCAGAAAGGGACCCATTCCTTTTGTTATTACCCTTTCAATTCTCAACATTGGGAAAATTCATAGCATCTAACATTCTCACTATCTTCAGCAACTCTTTTGTAGTACTTTTATCTAACAAAAAAGGGTTTTTATTCTTTAAGCACAAGTATTAAAAAATAAAATTAGGTCAGCAAATCATGTTCTTCCTTGTTAGGGCCAGGGGTGGGCTGAAGAATGGGTGTATAGAGAATTTTCAGAGAAGGCCCCCTAACCAATAAGCAATGACCCAACTTATCACTCATATATGGAGTCTTCCATTGAAATTGGGCTAAAGGATGCTTTGGAAAAAGACTGATAATTAGTTGACTTGCTGTGCAGTTGTGAGTACTTTTCATATCCTTTTAATCTAATTAGAAAATTCAAACAAAGATCATTTTTTCAAGTTCAAGTTGCTTGATTGGGAGCCAATCATGTTAAACCCCCACTTTCTAGCTTTCAACACAGGGAAAGAGAGGGTGAGAAGACTTTGATTAGCAATAGCAGAGCTTTTTGACAATGCTTCTGGTTTTCTGATTCAACATAAAGTTTGATGAAATGGGCAGTCAAGCATTCACTAAAATGTGCTCAAAGCTCTTGCAAGAATCATGTGTTGGTCATGTTAGGTGCCCTAGACTGTTTACTTCCATTAGCCCTAAGGAATTATACCTCAGTGGAGACGAAAATAAAAGATTTCAAATAAGTTATTTCGATTGCATCTCATATTTAATAAGAATATTTCAAATATAATCGTAAAAAGGTTATGAATTGAAACCCAAATTGGGATGACAATGACCTTCACCAAAAAGAGACGAGTCATTGAGGTTGAAAGATTTGACTCATACAAGCTCGAGAGTTAAGAAATTGAAGCAGTTATATAAACAAACAGATAGATTCGCATAAACATCGTGAATTAATGCATTTAGGGCGGCAATGACTTTGCTAGAGAAAGGGATGAGTCATTTGAGATTTGAATGATTTTGTGGACCTTTTGCATTAGACTTGGATTTACTTAGAGAGTTGAGAGAGACCCTTTGTGGTGGAATGGTCATAGGACTTAGCCATTCAAGTAAAATGGCGTTTTGAGTGTGAAGACCACCATGACTAGCTACCTGCTATACATTAGCCACCTAACCCAGTCCGACCTCTAAGGATAATCACCCTAACTAATCTATATCTGGGAAACCTTCATGCTCTCATAAATTATTAAAATATTGAATTAGAGTATAGAAGATATTATAACTCCTAAAGGTCAACATAAAATTTCCATCACTTTGAATGATCTAATCTTAATTTCCTCTAGGTAGTTGAAATCTGTGCTTTTCCCCCTTTTTTTTCTTCCATTTGAAGTGCCCTACAATCATAAGAAATGTCTTAAATAATTGATAAAAAAGGTGTTAGCTAAGCAAAAGCTAAAGATTTAGACTC
Source organism: Theobroma cacao (assembly GCF_000208745.1). NCBI lineage: Eukaryota > Viridiplantae > Streptophyta > Magnoliopsida > Malvales > Malvaceae > Theobroma > Theobroma cacao. The sequence goes on from NC_030859.1 coordinate 21,504,692, forward strand.
TTTGGACCTGTTTTTTATTCACCATCTATTCAAACTTCTAGGATTTCTTCCTTGTTCTTGGCATGGATTCCTCCAATAAATCCTCTCTTTACTATATATAAAAAAATAGAAACTTAATTGAAATAATTAACTTGGAGTGATCGCCGTGTATTCATCGTCAACTAATAATTTATTAATTACTTTTATTATTTTAATTGATTAGTTAAAACGTATCATATACGACTCAATCTCGATAATTACTTTTTTTTTTCATAAATAATGTAATTTTCATTTCGCTTTCAATCTAAAGTCAAAGATTTTATCACACTATTTTTATCACTTTTTAAAAGCAAAACATAGTGAAAAAAAAAAAAGAAAAGAATCCTACTCAGATTTACTATTACTCTCCCTCATCAAGCTTGTCTTGTTTTCATTACTTAAATATATTCCATCAAAACCCTATCATGGAAGTTTCATCCTCCAATATTGTAAATTAATAGTGTTAATGGGTTTATAGTAACCTAGATTTTCAAGCCAATGAACTCACTTTGGGTTGTCATGGATTCTAATGATGTTGAGGTATAACTGTAAAGGTACACTTAGCCATCGAATCATTAATTAAGTCACATTTATGTCAAATACACCTTTCAACCTTGACACTATTCCTTTCAATATCTTTCATCCTAGGCAGGCTCATGGAAACAAAAACCCAACAAAGCAAAACAATGAAAGAAATTGAGTAAGAATGACTATGGCTGAAAGGTATGGAGAAAGTGTAATCCAAGAAGACTGTATATGTGTTTTGTTTCTATAAAGAGACAGATGAAAGCCTGGCTTGGTGGAATTTTCAACAGGATAAACAGAGAAAGTATAATCCAAAAAAACTATGATTAATGAGATAGAAATTCATTACATTTCTATCCATTTTATTGATGGAATCAACAAAAAGAAAGAAAAAACACTCTTCTCTCAGCGCCCTATATGATTCTATAATCATTATATATACATACAAGTATAGAGACTAACTCAATTATCCCAAAAAAAAAAATAATAATAAACTAACCAAAATGAATAACAAATTCATCCCAAGTTTTGGAAGTATCTAGTTCTTGATGTCGTTGGTTCCTTTGCTAGGTCCAGACGATGGCACAGGTTCCCTGGGAAGCATGCTGAGAATCATGGGTCCATACTTTCCAGCGAGTCTTGGAGACCTCATGAGGGTTCCCGTGTGGGAATTCTTGATGGTAACCATATGGTCACATGGCAGAACTTGCTGCTGGTGGTGGTTAGGATCTTTCTCCTGCGAGGTGGTGGTGACGACAACGTCGTCGCTACCGTCGAGGGGAAGAGCAAGGTTCAAGGTTGGCTCCGTAGCTGCCTGCAGGCCATGCGAGAGGAAGCCATTCAGGAGCCTAGCTGAAGACCCCGAAGCCGTGGAGATGATTAAGAAGAACACAACAACTGCTGCGGTAATCAGCTGGTGCTGCTGAGCCATTGAAGGTTTCTGACAGGGAAACTTTGTGAAGGTTTTGCCCGAAAAAGTGACAGCTGAGGCTTTGAGAGGAAAATTTTGCTTGTTTTGGCTTTGGGTTTTGAGTTTGGGGTGGCATCTGAGTTTCCTTATATGGGAGAGAGAGTGAGGGGGAAAAGCACATGAAATTGTACTGAGTTGACGAAGTCAGGTTTGGGCCTAAGAGTGACTGGGCATGAAGAAAATTTTGCCAAGTCTACGCGCTGCTACTACACGCTACATTGACCTAATATTCTTTTAATTAGGAATCTTTGGTTACTCACAAAGTGATTAGGAATATATAAAAGCTCATTTTTCAGCTAAGCTCACTACTTAATCAAAGAATATGCTATATTAATTCATATGAATTTACTCATAATTTTTCCGTCATTTGATAGTTTAACAAACAAAAAACAAAAAGTTATTTTCAATTTTGTTTAAAAAACTCGGATAAATTTTATTTAAACATAACTGTTCAACATTCTTACATAATTAAAGTGTAGAAGATATATTGATCAACGGATATTTATATACTCTTGAAGAGCATAAGATAGCGTCTTGAAACAAAAGAATTTATCTTTCACTCTTATAAAAAAGAAGGCAAGTTGAAGGGTAATAGACCTCTAATTAAAATATCAATGGCGTGAGCCACTCTAATCTCCATGGTCCAGGTCAAGGGGGGAACTGTCGCGTGGGGGCCGGGAGAGTGGGGAAGGTAAGAAGGAAATGAAGGCGAAGAAGAAGAAGGAGGTGAAGGTGGAGGCCGACCGATGGGAAGAATGTAAGGAAACACGTCAGGGTTTGACTCTGCGTGCAAAATGCCAGCCTTGGTCCACATTTGGACTTACCCTGGGCGAACCCTTGCATGTTACGCGTTCAACACTGACTTGTCGACTACGCCACCCCAACTCTTCCCCCCCTTGACCTTGTACCTGCTCTTGTTTCACCCCAACACTTGAGTTCCTCACCGACACTTCTACTGGGCTTCGGCCTGGAATTTTTGCCGGGGTCCATGAACTATATATACCCTGTGCAATACCAGCTCAAACCAATGCCATGTCTCCAACATTGATCCGCATCTTTGCAGGATTTCAACACTTAATTCGATAATTGATATGAATTCTTTTTCATGTTAAAAAAGTTAGATTCGAATTTCTTAAAACGTATTTACGAACGTGTTTAAAGAAAATAAAAGATTTTTAATAAAAATATCAATTAAATCGAGACTTAATTAAGTAGTTTTAAAATTTAATTACACATGTACAAGTTGGTTTTTCACATGGGAGACATGAGTTTCACACTCAAAACATACAAATTTAGGGTAAGTACGAGCAGTGAATTAATTATAATAATAAGCTGGATGGGCTGACCAACCTTATTAAATAGGCATAGCCTAGGATCATGCATCCTGTTGGACCAAAACCGCGTTGATGTCAAATCTTCCTGGTTCTTGCCTCTCAAGGAAACAACTCACCCTCACAAAAAATCAAACCCTTTTTTAAGTAACATGAAGAACACCTGTTGGCTACTGCAGCACAGTTTTCTCCAACCATTTCCACTTGTTTATTTATGATTATATTATCTATTTTGCTATTTAAATCGTGAAAATTGGTGTTTTAATCATTTAACGGTTTAAGATTGACATCGTATCTTTTCTTGTTAAGTAACTTTAGTTCCGTGAATAATATCACGTGACAGATAAACTTGTATGAAATATGTTACACGTTCATCCTTTAATACTAATAATTGTGTTTTTTTATTTAATTTTTTTTCATTGAATTATATATTAAGACTATTTTGAGGAGCATTTAATGGGATTGGGACTAGGGTCCAAATTAATGAGGCCCATAATTGAATTTAGATGATGGAGTCATGACGTGAGTCCTTCTTCCTCTTGTTGGTCCAAATGGTGTACAGGAATTCTTCACCTACCATATACAACACAAGGTCACAAGTCTTAATCAAATTTCATTATGTCAAGCTCTGTAGAGGATTATGAGTCAAACCCCACTATTAACACCTTTAATTTGCTGCATTAAAGCTCACTTTACTCATCTTATTTAATTACTGCATAAAGCTTTTTAAAGCATTCCCATTTGCATGAACTTCAACGTACCCTCTTCACAAATTTTTATTTATTCAGAATCTACATACCCTTTTCTCTTTTCTTTCCTGTTAACATGGCAATTTACTAATACGTATTATCCATGTGTATAATAAGTTCTGTTCTCATAAATAGTTACATCCACATAATTAAACCTATATCGATTTCAGGGTATGGGTACGTTTTTGTTAAAGGGTGACTCGAGCTTTTTTCTTAAGAGTATAGCATGGATTTCTTCAGAAATTTATAATTTTATTAGATTAAATTAACAGCATAATCTTTTTCTGGATCGTAACCGAAAGTGCTAGAAGATTGGATTCGAAAATCTAATAGGGGGAGGCAAAAGCCATCTTCAGGCTTTTAGGTGAAGAAAGAAACAAAAGTGATGAAGAAAGGTAGAAAATCTGTGAATTGGGAGGAGACATATGCACAAGGTGACCCCAGCTGTTGGCACTACCCTTTTACTTTCTCATTATATATATATATATATACACATATATGTTTTGCTCTGATCTTATCCTTTTCACAGCCACATTTCCTCCAGGTTTATTGATTGCATTGAATATCACATTTCGTTATCTTTTTTGATGTGGCCATGGAAAGCTACATCTATTCTTTCATTGTAGCATCTCCTTTTTATCAATTCCTACCTACTTTCTTCAATGCACATGACAAGATATAAACTTCACTGTATAGCCCCATACATGGAACTATTAATTATTCTTTAGTTAATGAACTGAATTATTCTATTCTTACAGAATAATTAATTTACGTGTATGCTAATTAGTGTTTATGTTTCCGGTTAATTTTTCACATTTAATGTCATTTTAATTGTGAATTAGTGTGACAATTTAGGGTGTATTCTTGATTAAGCTGTATTGCTGAGACACTCATCAATGAATTAAAAATATCAGAAGAAGTTTTAGGCACCCAATTGCCAATTAGAACCAATGGTAATGCAAGTGAGCTATTTGTTCAATTTAGTTTTTAATGAAAAGCATCCCAATGCTTTATAAAAGTTGTGTTTGATTAATTACACCTGCCTGTTTCCTACTGTTGCTGATATTCACAACAGGGAAAACCAGCCATTTGAACTTTTAACAAGCTTCACAAATCAGGTGCCTAGCTTTGATCATTAAACCAGCCTTTTAAGTATCAGCTAGGGAGGTGCTGCAGGCTGCAAAATCTTATACTGTATATCGAAGAACAACCGTAAAATTTAACATATCTCTGATGCTGCAAATGAACTGATTGACAGACTTGTCAAGGATGAGATTTTCCGTGATCTTACGATCTTTTGTCGATGTTTAGTTGATTAATGGCAATTTAAGTTCTATAAATTGTTGTAACTGTTTAGTTTCATTGTGAATTGTTCTGCCTATAAGGAGGTGCTGCAGCCATTGTGACTAATTGACTGCCTTAATGAACTAGAGAACTAAAAGCCATAATAAGGAGACATCGGAGAAAAGAGAGTATGATTGGTTTTTGCTTCACGCCAGGCAGTTTGATTCCATTTGTAATGGCATTTAATTATCAAATGAAAATCATCTTTTTCCAGGATATAATATATATATATATATATATAGATTTCAATGGTTTCAGCTAGTATGCATGCATGATTCTAATCATAAACTGTGGAGCACTAGCATTAACGGCTAAAGCCCAAAGATTTTCTAATTATAATATAAAATAATGATCTCATTTGTAATACTGGTTATCTTTACAAATTTATTCTCATCAATGGAAGAGAAGGCAATTTTTAAACAAAATGAATTCATCATGGATGCATGAGAAAACTTGGAAACCAAACTGTTGATAAGCTTTTCTGATATACATGTTTTTGTAGGCAGACAGTTTTCAGACATTGCCCTGTTTTCATGTGAGCTGCATTTGTCAAAACAGTGAGCTGAGCTTAGTGCACTCAGGTCATGCCTATTATTATTCTTGGATATGCTATGGTCAGAGACAGCAAGTCATGATAGTAGCATCTGCAACCTTCTTTAATTCACATTAAATTAATAACTTTGATTTCTCATTTACCAAAGAAAAAAAGAAAAAGAGATCAATTTTTCATGCTCTACACTTTATCAATTCCATGTTCTGGCCCTAGTACCCTACTTTTTACGAATCTAATAATACTATTTTATCTTATTATAATCATGATGCCACCAAGCAAGTGCCCTATAAATTATTTAGATGTGTATACCTTAACTTTCTCCAAAACTGGTTCTCCTTAATGCAGAAGTTATCAGTTTGTGCAATGGCAAAGAGGGAGCAGATGATCAAGCCCAACTTTCTGCTGCTTGCAGTGCTTGTATTGTTCATGATGTTTCAATGCAAGGTGGCTAGCAGCAGCAAGTTTAGCTGGAGTTGTGATCCTGCATGCCAGATGGAGTTGACAAGAACAAGAAAGCTTTTAGACATGCAGCAGGAGTATTCAGGAGATGTTCCAAGCCCAGCTGATTATGATTACAATGATTTCTACAGAAGGCAAGGTGATGTTCCAAGCCCAGGAGTTGGTCACTGAAGTTAGATCAGTTAGGGTGCTGGCAGCTCTAGCTGGTTGTTGTTTTTCTCTTTCCATCTTCTTAAATTGATTTTGTTTTTCTTCCCCATATATATTTTCTCTTCTCTAATTCATCTATATATATGTTCCTTGTTAATATATAAAAAGATGTATACTTCTGTGCTCTTTTTTTAATTTTTATCATGTCAGATCAGAAATCCATAGCCCAAAATAAAGTGATATATATTGAGACTGTATTACTGTTGTAGTTGAAAGCTTTACAGTCAACACATTTTATGTAATTGAGGTAAATTGAGTGGATTATTAGATTGTGATAACAGTGGCTTAGTTGTACTTCTGATGGTAAGTGATGTGGTTTTGAAAGCAGAATAGCACAATGATTTTGACACTCTGATTAAGTAACAAGCCAAGGCAAGGTTGACAAGTCCTTTTCTCCCCAGGCTTTTACATGATAGGTTTGGGCAGCCAAGGATTGTTTCCAGGGTCCAATTTACATATTCATTGAGAAGATAACATCATGGTGTGTAATTAATTCTTCCCCTACCTATTTCTTGCAGACAAAGGGATTGATGCAGATGCTTAGTTTTTACAATTATAAGGTTTGGTTTCCTGCAAATCCCATGTCCAAAACAAAGCTCAGCAGTTTTCCATCACAAGCCACACAGAAAGAGTACTGAGCTAATTAAAAGAGAGGAATATAAATCTAGAAAAATTTGGGACTTGGTATAGTTACTTGAACCACTTGGTGATCAAGTTTAATTGGGTTATTAACCTTGCCTCTGATTAGCATCTTATTATCATGGCATTACCATCTAGTACTACCCCCATCATTTTTTTGATCATCTCTCTTTGTTGGGAAGACTCCTAATACTTTCACTAAATTTTTGTCTTAATTTTTGTAAAAGTTAAAAGAGATAAACATTTAAAGACGGAAGGAATATGTGTTTAGTAGAGCATTTTTCTGATTTACAAACTTGTGAATAACCCTCTAAATATGCTAGACTATGCAGCTTGCTGGATATTAGTGTTTGCAACAACTTTTTCAGTGTTATCAGAAACTTATCTTGAAATCTGGTTTTGAAGGAGAAAATCAAGCTCTGAACCAGTAGCCATGAGTAATTGGCCACTAATGGCATGTCATAGAATGTGCACAACAACATTTGTACTAGTGATTCTCAATTTTGGATTTTGATTGCTTCAGGATTTTTAGAATTAATACACCGTAAGATTTGACTTAACTGATATTATGATTGAGGATGAGACTTAACTTTACCATAGGAAAAAGAAACAGAAGAAGCTAGGATTAGACTCTTTATTGTACACAAGCACTCAACCAATGTAGGCTGGATAGTGGGCAGATCGTGGCTTGGAACAGGATCAAGCAGAACAAACGTGGAGAGCTTTTCCTCGAGAGATTGTGAGATTCATTGGAAAGGACAATATCACATCTCAAATCCCTATGCTTGGCTATCTACCAGAGAAAATTCTCATTCAACCATGAAGCTCACTACAATGAATGTATGATCATGCATGGAGAAGGCAACTTCCCATTTCCCAATTCCATGTAATGAATTAAGATGTTTGGGCTTGATTTTTTTTTGCCTGCTCAAAAACTTGACAAAAGATTTTCAACTTTGGGCTTCAAGTTTTGATTTGATCATGCAATTCGGACAGTCCAACCCCTTCAAAGATTAGAGAAAAATAGAGAAGGAAATCCCAAAAAAGGGGGACAATAACCAGATATTTGTGATATTTGAGCCTGAGTCCTAAGTCCCACACCAACATGTGCGGGGCTGCATGATGTTGCCTGTAATAGCAGGGTCTGGCTCATTGCTAGCTCCAATTTTCAGTTTACAGTTAACCTACACCCTACCACATTTAAGCGATTTGGCCATTTAGCAAAATTGAAATTTTTGGTTTGTAATTAATCCAAAGAAAGACATTTGTTAAACCAAGTTGCATTGCTTGTAGGGAAGGTTAATTTTGTTGGTACATATGCAGGAAGTAAACATATGGGCCATGGCTATTTGGTTGCAATAATAATGCCAATTATAGCTGTAGAGAAATCTAGGGAGTAATAATTGTGCATAGTTTCTTTTGGGAGCTGGACAGTTTAAACTGTTTAGGTTATTTTTGGATAGTGAACTGGAAAGGTGATCAACATTGAAAAAAACTGCAGATAAGCATTTTGTCCAATGATGGTTCTTTCCCAATTGTTGTCCTATTGTGGCTACTGAATTTGATTGCACATTTACTTGATTTAGCTCAAGATGCTGAGGTAGGTGGAAGATTGGGTAAGCTTCTTGAATTTTAGCTGTAATACTCTCTTTTGTACCAAAAAGAAAAAAATTGGGTAATGCTCTCTTGAATAAGAGGATTGTTCATACCAGGTTTTTTATCCTTGTTATTGACCATATTCTGGATTGGATGCTTCAACATGATCTCAGAGCTAGGTGCCATGCATGCTGACCATTTTTGTCTTTCATATTGCATTTTATCCTGTGATTCTTCTGTTTGTCTTATACTAAGTCATTCCAATTTATTCCACATAGGTTCCTCCATTGATTCCTATTTAAAAATTTTGAGTTGCAATCTTCAAGGGTCCTAGAAAAGGAAAAAACTTAAAGCCCAAGGTTCATGTCCTATTAGGATAGAGGTTTTTTTTTTTTACCCTATTATCATCATCATGAGAAATAATCAATTTCTATTGACAAAAGGGAAAGTAAGGTAACTTGAAAACAGAGTGAAAACCATACGTCACCTACCAATGGAAATGCCATTGATCAGTTATTTTGATCTCAATTTTGTCAAACTTGTGCACAAGTCGAAATTGGGGACCTCCTTTAGCTTTTTATCTTTTTGTGTTTTGACTCTTTTGTCTATAACCTACTCCCAAGGAGGCTAAAGCTACCGCACTAGCAAAAGCTTCTCTCACCAGCAATTTGCATTCACTTTCTCAACCCCACCATCAATGGCTGCTAAGTTGTTGCTTTTCCACTTGTGAATGTGACTTCAAACCTTCAGAATTAATGTCTGGGGGCATAAATCATATAATGCATCAAACTCTACTGTGACAGGACAGAGTTAGACAGCTTTCAGTAGGGTTTTTTTTTTTTTTTGTGTGTGTGTGAAATTAACATGTTAAATCTGTAACATAATCTGATGTAATTGTGAATTTAAGATTTAATTTTTTGCCGAAAAAGAATTATATATATTATGTTTTCTTAATACTTGAAGTTGATATTAGTTTGAAGGTTGCATTGAGCTTAGGGTCATGTATACCAGCAGAATCAAACTTGAATAGAACTGAAAGTTTAAAGCTTTAGAAATGGAGGTATGGTCTCGGGATGAAAATGAAGAAAGAAAGAATAAAAAAAAAAAACATTTTTGTCCTTCAGTCCAGAGACTGCATTGCTGCTCTTGTACTCAATAATTTACATTGCAACTGAGCATGACATGGAAAAGACCAAAATCCGGAGACTAAAGTTCAAGTGCCAATATTCCCCGCTCATGTGAAGTTCCAAGTATACTAATTTTTTATACAGAAAGCATGCTCCTTTACCACATACATTTTCACATAATCAAGTATTTGTAGCTTCCCCACGTTCTCCAATCTCTTCCCAGTTTTTTTCTTTTAGTTTATGGTGAGTTTTATTCTCTTTTACTGAACAACATCCGCCATTGTCGGTTGGTAACAGCTTAAACAGCTTCTGGTATGTTCATTTAACCTTCAAATCCATCCAAAACAGCCACTCCTTGCTGTCTTCAATCCTCAAACAATAATCCAATCCTTTTCACATGCTTAATTATAAACCTTTCACTTATCAGCTGCACTAACTAAAGTTCCAAGCTTGCTCCTTCCAAAAAAAAAAAAAAAAAGAAGAAAGAAAGAAAGTTCCAAGCTTGTCCAGAGCTGAATGCAACAAGGGTTCCATTTGTTGGCCATTGATTTTGACAGAAGAAAACAACATAGACTCAGGTAAGTTTTCTTTATATCTGCTTATTTATTTGTTTCAATAAAGTGTTCAAGTGGAGTGCTTTTTCACCAAAGTTTGCATTTTTATTTTGTTTCGCTCTGTGTTGGATTAATGGGGTTCTATCGATCTATCTATCTACCTATATATCTATCTATCCACCATGGCGAGGTGTTACAGCTGTTTCCAGGATGAAGTTTAATATTATTGATAAAAATGGGGAGTAGGCCAACTTACAAGATAGACCCAGTAACATGATGGGAGATGATGCAATCAAAAATCTGTTTTAGCTAAAATGTTGATATGGACAAAGTGGATCTGCAAAGGGGAAGTCCCACTTAGGTGTATCAAAACAGAAAGAAAGAAAAAGGTGAGCAGGGATGGATTTGATGGTTGCAAAAAGAAGGGTTAGGAAAAGCTGGTGAGTTAGCACATGGACTGCCCATCATCTTTATGTAGTATCACTGTACCATTTTTTGTAAGGTTGAAAAACTTCTCCATGCAGTAACTTATCATTTGGGGAGGGGGTAGGGGAGGGGGAAGTAAAATAGGTTTTGTTTTCTTTCATTTGCTTTATGTGTTACCACCAGACCCCATTATTAATTCAAAAGAAAATGATAAGAGCAACTTTTCCTTCCTTTTACCTGCCACAAAAAACAGTTTCCCGGCTTTATCAAGCAAAAGAAAATGAAAGGTTTGCTAAGTTAGGTAGGTAGGAGTTTGAGAAGAGGAAGTTGGGGTGTTCTGGGGTAGAGTAATATGTTGTATTATTGATTGATATATGCCGATGAAAGCATGGTCCTTCAAATCAGCTTTATTTCCGTGGACACTTGTTTTGGTTATTGGTGTGATATGTAGTCTTGTAAATGCAACTGTCATCGAATCACATGACTGTGCTCTCATTGCCATCAGTTGGGATTCTCTTATTTTGTTCTCTTTCCCCTGTAGAAAAGACTGGAAACTCTCTTGCATTAGCGTGGATATAAATGTTTTATGCTACAGTAAGATTGGTTTTTCTTGTTTTTGTTTTTATCGTTTCCTTCTTTGTCCTTTATGGGTTAATACTATCAGAGTTTGGTCTTTTGATTGAAAATTAAGAAACTGTGAAGTATCAGTTTCTTCCACTTTTCATCAACCAGAAAAAACAATAGAAAATAAATCTTTTATGTAAAAGAAATGCAGAGGAAATAAATGAGGGCCCTTCTGCATTTAAGGATTCTGTCTGTATAATTCTAGTGTAGTTGAGCTTCAATCCTTTTTAAGGTTCCATATATCTTCTAGTAATTGGGGTGTCACTTGGCTCCATGTTCTCTTCCTTTTTATGAGATTTTAAAGCGCTCAGTTTTCTAAGAGTTTGGTGGGGATGTTATAGAGGTATGGAAGCCATGTGGGTGAATGTGACATGTTTTTTATCTCCTCTATTTGTGGGTGTGTAAAGTAGGGATATGCGTGGATATCGTTGGAAATTTCATCCTGAAAAAAGTCCCATTAGTTTCTTTTTTCTTTCTTTCAAATTCACGGTGTTGGATTGTGGCACTTAAGCTTGGCATGCTGTTTCAGTGTTAGTCTGCAGCTAATTGTGTTCACCTGCAAGAAATTCAGGCTGAAGGTTGAGGCATAATTATCATGGATCTTGAATTTGGGAAGACCTTGGATGCTTCAAAGGTTTGTACGTTTAACTTTCAGCTTGATTGTAGGATTTTATATTTTCAAAATGGATATATCCCTCAACCATTCCAAGTTATTGGTCATTTACATTTTCTTTTTCTGGGAATAGGTAGACTTAGATTACATGGTAGAAGGATTTATGTTGCTAGTAATTGAATTACACGGCATGGGTTCAGTAACTTAGGTGACTTCCAGGAAAGTTGCTTATTGTGGAATTGTATTGCAGAAGGGTTCTTGGAAGACCGCATCGCTTTTAGCATATCAAAGCCTGGGTGTGGTTTATGGCGACCTAAGTACCTCCCCTCTTTATGTCTACAAGAGCACATTTGCTGAAGACATCCAACATTCAGAAACAAATGAAGAGATTTATGGCGTTCTATCCTTCGTCTTCTGGACTCTTACTTTACTCCCTTTATTCAAGTACGTGTTTGTGGTTCTTCGAGCAGATGACAATGGAGAGGGTAAGCCTTGAAACAATTGTGTCATTTATATCATTTAGCCATTAAATTCTAACGTTTGATGCATGATTTTGATTTTGGCAGGAGGTACTTTTGCATTGTATTCTCTTATATGCCGACATGCAAGAGTTAGCCTTCTGCCCAACAGACAGGTTGCTGATGAAGCACTCTCTACATATAAACTTGAGCACCCTCCAGAGAAAAAGAGCAGCTCAAGAGTAAAAATGTACCTTGAGAAGCACAAGGTCTTGCACACGGCTTTGTTAATCTTGGTTCTCCTTGGTACTTGTATGGTAATTGGAGACGGAGTTCTCACTCCAGCAATTTCTGGTAAACCTCTTAACAGTCAGTTGCTTAAATTGGCCATTTTTTTTCCTCAGTCACTGACTAATTAATACATTCTTGTATATGCAGTTTTCTCTGCTGTGTCTGGCCTTGAGTTATCCATGTCTAAGGAACATCACCAGTGTAAGCTCCTCAGCGTTGCTATTTTAGATCTTGTTCTCAGACTTAAAATGCATTGGAGTCTCTAATTTTATGTTGGGTCCAAACCTTCTTTCGTATTAGCTGAAAAAACCTATTTGGTGGGGTGTAAATTAGTAGAGTGCCAAAGCAAGAATGTCAGGGCAGGGTTAGTTGCTTGATTATTATATGATTTCAATTTGGATTTTGACTGATATTTCTGTTCCTTGTTGGGGAGAAAGAGAAAGAATCTGGGAGAGAGGAGTCAGGTGTTAGGCTTATGGTTTTTACTCTGGCATATTAACTTTCTTTGAACTGTGGCTATCTGTTTAAGCGAAATTGACATACTGAATTTTAGCAAAATAGATCTAAATTATTTAAAGGAGTGGCTTGGGTGCTTCCTTTCTGTCGTTTCCAGTGGTAAAATGGATAGAGAGATCCACTCGTCATTCTTATGTAGTTAGTAAATAGATGCCAGATGGCTTGCAGGGAGCATTCACAACAAGTTGTGGTCTGGAATTACCATATCCTGTCCTTCCCTTGTTGGTCCTATCTGTTCCTCTTCCATTCTGTTTTTGGAAATGATGCTGTTTATAAGATTGATGGTAGGGCAAATATTGAACTTGATGAATTTGACTATTTGTGAAACAAAGTGAGAGAACAAATAAAATACTATTGAAGTTCTTAGATTCCTGAAAAGAATTGTGTACATAATCATGTTTACATGCACAATTTACAGTACCTTAAGGTGGAAAAAAAAAATATTATTCTGTTGGTAAATTGTTTTACAGATAAAGAAGCATTTATTCCTCTTTCATTTCACTAGCTGTTTGATTTAATATTTTTCTAGCTTCATGCTTGAGTTTACATTCTATTTCAAAAATATGAGGGCTGTTTTCCACACTAATTGACATAGAATTTTCAGGGTTGGCTTTTGAACTACAAGCTACATTTTATAGTCTTTTACGTTCTTTCATAGTAAGGTCCTCTTGACCTTGCAAAAATTTTGTATGCCAGTTTAAAAACAGTCATTTCTATGTGAAGCTATATTTAGTTTTAGACATAAACATAGTTAATTCCAGTCTTTGCTCCAATTTGCTGCCCCTTTATCTGAAATTCACCCCCTCATTTGCAGATGCCGTTATTCCAATCACTTGCTTTATTTTGGTGTGTCTTTTTGCACTTCAACACTATGGTACACATCGGGTGGGATTTTTCTTTGCTCCAATTGTGTTAACATGGCTACTATGCATCAGTGCCCTTGGCTTATACAATATAATCCACTGGAACCCGCATGTCTATCAAGCTCTTTCTCCATATTACATGTTCAAGTTCTTGAAGAAGACAAGGAAAGGTGGATGGATGTCTTTGGGAGGCATACTGCTATGCATAACAGGTGAGTCTGGAACATACATACATATGGTTAATTTTCATGTTACTTTGTGTCCATTGTCCATCTCATTGTTGATAGGTTCAATTGTAATCTCCTTAACTCTAAATAATCCGAAGCTGGGGCATTAGTTGCTTTTTGTCCGTGTTTAAGGTTGGTTCATTGTTATGATAAGATCATTATATGACATTATTAGATAAAGTAACTTTGGAAAAGTGGAGCAACCTATTCACAAATATCATAGAGTTAACGTGCAAATGATTATCTAGGTTCTAACATTCAAAAGTTTTACTCGCATATACTCAGGCAGGATAACTATTCCTATCATTTGAGTCGAATATTTCACACGATCTAATTTGCTAGGCCCATTATGCTAGTCCACGGTTTCTATCATGAATTCTGTACTGTGTCCATTTATGTTTTAGTCTTCAAACTAAGTTATTGGTAGAACATCTGAAAGTCTTAACCTTACATATATGGATAAATAATATCTTAACCGTAAGTTTGGTTCATTGTGACAACTGACAACCGACAAATGTTAATATTACGCTTGTTTATGCGTGCAGGCTCAGAGGCAATGTTTGCTGATCTTGGTCACTTCTCTTATGCTGCAATTCAGGTAACTCTAACATTAATCCTCTTCTAAGTGTTGATGTGATAGTAATGTCTTAACTGTTCATGTGAGTTTAGAGCTGGTTACTAAGATGAAATTTAACCCCGTCTTTTGGCAGACTGCTTTTACCTTTCTGGTTTATCCCGCCCTTATATTGGCATATATGGGCCAAGCTGCCTACTTGTCTCAACATCATCCTACGAGTTACCAGATCAGTTTCTATGTCTCGGTTCCAGGTATACATCATCTGTTTTCAAAACCAAGAAAAAATGATAGGACGCTGATGAAATAGGGACATCGAATTTCAAGTTGAGCATCCAAACCCCTTATCCTTTTTCCCCGAAGAGCTAAGAACAAGTGCAAAAGATAGAACAGTGGTTTGATAGTATAACACCATCTTACTGTTATCATGTCTACCCAGCTTAAAAGGGATTGCAAAATTACTTGCTTGGTTGCATCTCTGAATTCATGGTTGTAGGCAAAAAGACTTGATTGCTTGATGTTTTTGTGTGCAGAAAGTGTGAGATGGCCTGTGCTGGTGGTGGCGATTCTCGCTTCTGTTGTGGGAAGCCAAGCAATTATTAGTGGAACATTCTCGATCATCAACCAGAGCCAATCACTTGGCTGTTTTCCTAGAGTCAAGGTTATTCACACCTCTGACAAGATACATGGCCAGATTTATATCCCTGAAATCAATTGGGTGCTCATGATCCTCTGTATTGCTGTGACTATTGGATTTAGAGACACAAAACACATGGGGAATGCATCAGGTGAAGTTACACTTCATGTGTCCCAGATAATAATTTTCTAACGTTTCATTAAATATCATTTCCTTCATAACATGAAGTTCATTTTCTTATTCTCTGGAAGATTATTCAATTGGCCTCTTCCTCTTTGTTAAAGTCCAGCAGAAAATGGTTTGAGGAAGATCTTTTTATATTAGAAGAAACATAGAGAAGTTTGATGCACTACAAATTTGTTCTTATTTCTTTCAGGATTAGCAGTGATGACTGTGATGTTAGTGACGACGTGCCTCACTTCCCTGGTTATCATCCTGTGTTGGAACAAACCTCCTCTTGTAGCTCTTTCCTTTCTTCTGTTCTTTGGTTCTGTTGAGTTGCTTTACTTTTCAGCTTCACTCACCAAGTTCACAGAAGGTGCTTGGCTCCCTATTCTCCTGGCCCTTTTCCTCATGACAATCATGTTTGTATGGCATTATGCCACCATCAAGAAATATGAGTTTGATCTCCACAATAAGGTATCACTAGAATGGCTTTTAGCATTGGGTCCAAGCTTAGGAATCGTTCGAGTACCAGGCATAGGCTTAGTTTTTACTGATCTCACCTCGGGAATCCCTGCTAACTTTTCTCGTTTTGTCACTAACCTTCCTGCCTTCCACCGTGTCCTCGTCTTTGTGTGTGTGAAATCAGTACCTGTCCCCTATGTGCCCCTGGCTGAGCGTTATCTTGTAGGCCGTGTAGGTCCTGCAGCTCATCGGTCTTATAGGTGCATTGTTCGTTATGGATACCGAGATGTACACCAGGAAGTTGACTCTTTTGAATCGGAACTAATAGCCAAACTGGCTGATTTCATCCGCTATGATTGGTATCGAAGACAGCAGACTAATCCCTATACTGATGATGATGCTTCCCACTCCAATGAATCATCCAGTGAATGTAGGTTGGCTGTGATCGGGACAGTAGCATTTTCTGGCACACCAGGTTATGAGATTGAGGAAAGTGTGCAACCAGAAAGTGTCTCTGGTGGATTCTCAACAGTAGAGAGCGTAACAGATGTCATCGAAATGGAGCCTGTGGGTGCTGTCCAAAGAAGAGTTAGGTTTGCCATTGATGATGACTCTGAATCTGACACGCGGACTGATATGGAGGTGCACTTGCGAGAAGAGCTAGAAGATCTGTTGGCAGCCCAGGAAGCTGGGACTGCATTCATACTTGGGCACTCACATGTTCGAGCAAAGCAGGGATCTTCTGTTTTAAAGAGATTGGCCATTAACTTTGGCTACAATTTCTTGAGAAGGAATTGCCGGGGACCAGATGTGACACTCAAGGTGCCACCAGTATCTTTGTTAGAGGTTGGCATGGTTTATGTCGTGTAAGCGTCTGATGTAAAGTAGTTTTTGTAGCTTTATGTCAATTTGTAGATTGACCTTGGCCTGTAGAGAAAGTTATAACTTGTTTAAGAGAGATTCACCTGCTTTCATATGGTTGATGCAATACAGAATTGAAATTACTATGATGAAAGTGTATAAGTCCTAAATCTTCCATTGTTTTCCTCCCAATGGTACCAGAAGAAGACAGAGTAGTAACATTAAACAAAAAACCTGGGTTTCCTGCTGGCCATAGAATTTTTCTGAAGATATTTCTGCTTTGTTCATGTTTGACCCAAAGTGCAGAACCAAGCGGTCCTCTCAATTTTAATAGTTTGGCAATGGTCCACGTATTCTTCCTTTAGCCACCAAATTTCCCAAGTCGTAGTCATGCTTACTATATATGTAGAACAAACTAAGACAGCCACACAGCATATAACTAAAGAGCCTTTCATAGCCTTGTGGAGAGCATTGTCAGTTGCAGCTTTCCTGCCAAAAGAAGCAAACCATGGGACTGAGAGCTCTTCCCTTGTCACCTTCACAAAACAGTGTCCCTCCACATGTAGGACTTCCACAACATTTTTCTACCCATAGGTTCAGTAGGAGCTCTACCTTCAGAGTTTCAGCTAAAAAAGAGAATGGTGAGAAAGAAGAGCCAAAGAAGAGCAAGCAATCTTTGTTTAGCAGTGTGACTGAGGCTCTAGATTTCTCTCAAGTTAGGTCTGTAAAGGATGCTGAGCTTTTGGGGGAGGCTAGAGAAGCCACCAAGTCGGGTGGGAGAATGTCAAGGGAACAGGTAAAACTTTCTTTTTACTAGTCTGTCATTGTTAAAGAACTGGACACTGTTCTTTTCTCTGCATTCAACCATTTTCTTTCACGTTAATTACTACTATGTAACTGGGATTCCATGTTTACTGCAGTATGGAGCTCTGAGAAGGAAAATTGGAGGAACATACAAGGATTTCTTCAAATCCTATGTTGAAGGTATGCAAATAAACTTGAGGCTTATATTGTTAAGGTTTCTGGTCTGTAGCACTTTAAATACCTTATAATGAAAATAAAGAATTAAAAAAGCAGCTTAATATCTAGGAAAGGTTTTAATAGAAGTTGAAAGAAAATGTTCTGCTTTAGGTTTCTCTACATTGAATCCTGAAACCTTGGACATGGAATAAATTCCTTTCCTTATAATGAACTTGCAGTATTTTATTTCTGCAAGCCCTTGCACTAATTTTAACTTACAATAGATGTATTCTGCCTGAATTTCACAGTTTGTTTTCCTCATGCTCCCCTCCATTACCTCTATCAGAAGTTATATGATGAGAAACATTGGTCATTGATGATCTTGGGGAATCAAACTGACAAACCAATATCAGAGATTTAGGCAAAATGAATCATCACAAATTCTGGGTTTTCTTACTGATTGTTTCTAGACATAATTTGAAAGGTTTTGAAGTAATCAATGCATGCTATGTACAAAGAGTTACCGTTTTTATGACATAGTTGTAATCTCCATATCTCTTGTTGATTCATTTTCTCTATTTGTTTTTGTTTATACCAGTGGATGGAGAATATGTGGAAGAAGGATGGGTTGACAAAAGATGCAAGGTGTGCAAGAAAGATACACGGGGTGAACCAAGGCAAATAGACAATTTTGGAAGATATGTTCATGTAGCATGCTTGGAAAAGTCCAACTCAGGAAACTTCTTCACTAGATTGTTCTCAAGATAAACAGGGTAGTTTGTTTGCAATGAACTTTTGCTTTTATAGTTATTAATAGATAACAGCAATGTGGTGAAAGAGATGGAAGTGAATACTGTGTGTAGCAATGCCCCCTGGAAAACATAGATTCTCCTCCTCTTGTTAGTAAAAGGAAAATTTTCCATTGGTTTTCTGGTTTTCCCTCTTGCTCAGAATTGCAATTAGCAGGACACAACTATACATATCAATGCCAGCAAAGATATAGCATGGTTCCTTGTTCCTTGCAGGAAAACGAAGTTAAAAAAGGGGATGCAAGAACTTGTTTGTAACCATTTACCAAGCAGTGGATGCTGTCAGCTTGGTAAAAGCTGCAACTTTCTTGCATATTCTTGATATGTACTTGTCCTGCAGAAGAATAAACTAAGAAAAATATGAACCAACAACCAGAAAATGATTCTCACCTTTAACATCCATGGTTTCAGCTAGAGAAACTCTTTCAGTGCAAACATCTAACCCTTAATCAAATGTGAGCAACATGGAACTGGAACCATCTGTTTGTGGGTGGCCAAGTGCCCCATGACTTTGACATCTTTGTCAGAAACTATAAATGTAGGAGCACCAAGCAGCTCACTATTTCTCTAATCTTGAGTACAAGCTGTTCAAAGCTTAGGCTGTCCAGCTTCAGTATCCAAGGGAATGGAGCTGAATTCCAGGAATTGGGAAGACAAATTTGCAAAACCATCAGCAAACAAGATTAAGAAATGTGGAGGGGAAGAAGAGAAGCTGGAGAAAGAGTAGCATGATTAGAAGCATACCAGGATACCAGAGAAGCAAGATCCCGATTTTGCAACAGATACAAGAGATTCAGTTTCTTTTAATGTGGGTGCAATTGAAACATGAATAGAAGAAATTCTCACATTTTATACATAAATAGAGTGATTAAAGGGTTTTTTTCACATTTTTAAATAGACATAACAATTCGTGTATTCGTGTTTTAATCGTGTTGTGTCAAAATTAAATTTTAATAGTTATATTAATAAATGTGAATGTAACACGAATAATTAATCATATAAAAATCTAAAATAAAATGCATGAATATGTTTAATAATCGTGTAATATGACACGATGTTAAATTATATTTTATATGATATGATATGATTAATATATTTATTGAAATTATAATATTATATAAAAGGGCTGAATTAACCGAACCAAGCAATGTACCCTCCAGGCCTGATTAATAGGATTTTGGACCAGCTTGAATTTCCATTGGTGAGCCACCAAACCGACCTCTAAGCCCATGTTCTCTCTTCATTTCTGTGAAATCCTGGGCCAGAGTCTAATATATTTGGGCTCTAACCCAAGCTCCTTAGGGATACCGACTTCAGTATCCTCGCATCTCAGCCTCACACAGCTGAAATGGCGGGAAGATTGGGCGGGAAAAGCTACCCACCTTCTCACTTTTAGCGCGGGAAGTGAGTTTGGCAAGTGAGGAAGTGTCAAACGAATCGGTCGATCAGATAGATAGAGAGAGATGGGCGGTCCACCGTACGATTGCGTGGCCAACCCACTGGGAGCCGTCCGATTGACATTCGAGAAGGCGATAGGGTCAGGGACCCAGACCCATCCATCCGCCTTTGACGGCAAGGACTGGGGTGCCCTTGACCTCTTCCGCCACTTCCTCTTCCAGGAATCGGGGCTCTCCCAGGTTCCCATCCTTAATCCGAAGACTATGAGATGGGTTCAGCCCTACACTCTTGTCCGTTACCGGGGCATGATCCAGGACATGTTGGGAAATGAAATCTATGTTGGTGCTTACAAGGTAGCAAGAAGTAATCTTTTTCGATTTTCTTGCTAAAAAAATTTGTCTTTATTTATTTTGTCTATTCCCTAAGAATGTGAAGTTGATGGGTTTTGTGTTTTCTCTATTCTTGTTTTCTTGCTAAATAAAGGATGGGAATTTATGGAGGACCAACAAGTTCATGGATATTTCCCAATACCCAATGGGATCCTCTCCTGATATGTGTGTTTGGGAACGCCGTTTGCTCTACTGTGTTCCTGTAAGTTCTCTATCTCCACTTCTTTTTCTTTCTTTCTTAAAGGATTTGGGAGTTAATGGTAGTGTTTTTCATGTTGATCAGGTTATACTTTATTGTACATTCATGGTTTTAAATTTTAGGGTTCATTTCTTTTTTGCTATTAATTGGTGATATACTGTGAAATTGGAACATGGTTTTCTCCATTGTCTCATGGTTCAGTAGTTATGACCTTTTTTTCAGTATTATTATTTCAAAATAAAGAAAGTAAAAACTGAGACTGTATTCTTGTTTTTCTTTTTAAAGGTTCCAGGACAGAGTTCATGGACTGAAACTTCTTGTGAAATGGATCTTAATCAAGGCATGGATCAGTCATCACAAAACAGGGGGAAGCGGCGTAGGATGGATGATGAAGATGATCCCATGGATGTGGTTGTTCCCGCTCTCCTTACTACTTATTTATTCATTTCATTGTTCATTATTCTCCCAACTGCTTGGCCTAATCTTGCAGTCCAGAAAATAGGGTAGTCTCAATGCCATATGTTCTATGAAAATTAGGTGATGGTCTTGCCTTCTGTTTGTGTTTGTTTTTGTCTCAAAATAGATAGGATTTAGATTATAAATTTGTTTAGGTGGACCATTCTTTAGTGAAGGGTATGGTATGTTATAATATGGTCGTTCAGTTAGAACATGCTTATAAATCCTTTTAGGCCATCTTTAAGATGCTTAGAACTCCTCAAAAACAATGCTAGTTCTTTGGTTCCTGTTGTATTGTGTTTTAACGTATTTGGTAGCTTACCTAATCTAATTTAAACCCTATATGTAATTACAGGTGCCTGATGATGAGATTAAAAGCTCTCCGACTACCAAGAAGATGGTAAGAAGCTATGTCTTTCATTAGTACACAGCTTTTTGGTCTTTTTTCTTTTTTTTTGGCATTATGTCTTGATGTTATCTGTTTGTTGTTTGAGCATCAGATTTGATGCAACCTAAGTGAAATTTTAAGTCTTGCTATTGTTGAGAGCCAAGAAATTTCTTATCTTCTGTAGAGATGTTATTTAGTTTGACCATTGGAGCTTAAAAATTGCTGCATTCAACTGTATGCTGTGTTGTCATCATTATTGCTGTAGTTGGATCAGTATTCGTTGATATCATATTCTCTGTACACTATTAGTTGCCTTGAATGACCCTATGAAGTTGGCATACTATTTTTACTAAAGCCAAATTCTAATCCCAAACCTTTGCAAAAATTCCTATAACTTGACATATCTTTGTCATTGCTGCATTTTTTTCATTTTACTGTCTTATCAAATTTATTTTCAGGGATTTTCTAGAATATATAAACATACAAATTTCCTTGATCAGAATTTAGATATGTAAAGAATAATAATAATAATAATAAAAGAATTTTGGACTATTTTGGGTTTGAAATAGGTTTGTTTGACAATATTTTGCCACGTCAGATAAATATAAATTGGATTTCAATTAAGCCAAATCTATGAGTTCAATTGACACATCAAAAAGAACTAAAATTGGAGGGCTAAACTACACATTGCTTGAGGGTATGAGGGTTCTTTTTTTTTGGAATTGTCCATAGAATTTGGTTTGAATTCCTTTTTTTTTTCTTAATGTTATCTTTACATGCTACTTCTGGAGGAAGATTTTTACTAATTGTATTTTTTTTTTTTTTTTGCTAGAGAGAAGATGGATTTCCTTCCTCTTCACCAGAGTCAAGGGATTCTAAAACTGGAAGCTCTTGTACCAGCATGGCTACATTTCAATATGTTGACAAAGATTACCTTCCTTGTCTAGTAAAGGTAAATGATTTCATTTCATTGTTCCAATATACATCCAGATACACTGACAAACTATAGATGAGTGAAAGTTTATTCTTCCCTTTTGAATCAAGGTTGATTATTTCTTATATTGATAATGCAGATATATGATTGTCCAGAGTCAGAGTTGAAGTTGAATGATGTTGTTGAGTTTATTGGGGTCCTCACTTTTGATTCAGAACTTGCACTTGAGAAGGATGATGAGTTATCAAACAGTTTCTATGACGATGCACTGGTGTACTTGCCCCCTAATAAGGTATTATCTGCTTCTAGCTGTGAAACATTTGAGGCTTCATTACCTGCACAGATTGTTTTAGGCCCACTAATTCTTTAACGACGAATCAGTTCAGAAATCCTTTGAGGATTATATGTATGAAAATGTAGTTTTCTGAGATTAAATCATGGAATGACCACTCTAAAAATACTCCACATTTTCAACTACCTGTATGTGTCTTATCACATTCAATTATTTTTATGATCAAGTCTTTGTAGCTTGACATGCTGTACCGTGTAGAAATTCATGATGTACATCATAAGCTTTGACTACTGCTCTGTGTATATGGCTTGCTGTAACTAAATAGTTTGATTTCTTCTTGCATTGTCTGGTTCAAAACGTGTTTAAGTTATTTTTTACCAATTCTTTCCTGTTGCAGGTCCCGCGCTTGCACTGTATTATACATAGGAAGCTTGCAGTCCATGACTTTCTGCAAGGCTTCCCAATAATGGAGGTAAATTACAGAAGTTTATGCATTGCTGCATTAATTTTCTACCTGACACTGACAAGTTTGCAGTTCAAATTTCTATTGTCTTCTCTTTGGCTTCCTCTTATTCACTTTTAATCTTTGATTCTTCCAGCCAAAGCCACATTTGGTGAAAGAGATAAGGGAAGCTCTGTTCAGGCATCTTACAGTTGTTCTTGGAAATGATGGGGTAGCTGCTCATTTCATGTTGTTGCATCTTCTGTCCAAGGTAATAATGATTTCCTCCATAATTATCATTTTGTTTTCTTGTATATTATGCTAGGTGGCAGTCACTTTTTGTGAATTTATGTATTACCTCTCAAATTCCTTTTATGAATTCTTTCCTAAAAATGTTCTTTGTCTCCTTGAGAACTATTCTTCCCATTCCCATCTTAGCATGTGAGAAAATAACAAGGTCATTTGGACAGGTTCATGCTCGAGCAGATGATGTTGCCGTGGGGAAGCTCTCACTAAATCTAATAGGTTTAAGCAAAGAAAGTGTGTCTGTGTTTGGCACTAGACTTAGCCAAGCTGTCAAAAACCTCCTACCATTCACACATTGCATACCTCTTACGCTGGAATATCTGAATACTGCCTCTCTTGCCCCAAAAAAGGATTATCAAACAAACAGGTATCCTTGTTCATGTTCTTGTAACTAAGTTATTGCCTGCAATCAATATGAAAGCAACTAGTAACCATCAATTTCTCAGTATTTATTGATAGCTCCTCCCGCATGAAATGCAATCATAACTTTCAAAAAAAAAAAATTCTCAGTATTTATTGATAGCTTCACATTGTAATGTTGCAGATTGATACCTGGAGTTCTGCAGCTACCTGAGGGCTCGCACTTAATGGTTGATGAAACCCAGCTAGAATCAGGAACCCTCAACTCTAATGGAATTGAGAATACAAAGTTGCTGAAAAATCTAATGGAGTTTCAGAAAGTAAGCTGTCACTGTAAAACACGTGTGCATGTTTGTGTGTAAATCTACAAGCCAGATGTTTCCAGGCATTTAATTTGCCTATTGGAAATTTTTGCGTGGTTTATCTATTGCAAGCAGTTGAAATATGTATTTTCCCCTAAAGCTACAATTATACTGGGGAAATTCTGCTGTCTGACCTCAGTTTTAAGTTGACTCATAACCAAAATGTGCTTGTTTCAGGTGGAGTATGACTTTCAGTACTATAAAATGGAAATGGCAGCGGATGTCCAGTTACTTATTTTCTCTGAGGGGAAATCTAACATTGTACCTGCTGATGTAGTCATACCTTTCCAGCCTTCTTCTCTAGGATCCTCTGAAATACCGGTTGCAGAAGCAGTGGAAGCTTGGAGATGGTACTTGGCTACTGTTAGATCATTACCACATTCCATCGGATCAGAAATGCAGAAGGTACGACTTAGATTGACCTGATTTCTTCCAACATGTAATTCAGTGCAATACAGTTCTCCCACCTATAATTGTTGCCTGAAAACTTGCACTGCTGCTGAAGTATTGGAACATTTTTAGTTAATTTTCCCTGATTTATGAAAACTTATTGCATTTTAAATTCAGATTCACCCGTACTTGTACTAGTTTTAAGAAAGAACCTTTATCTCTTGTATGGACTCATGGTATCTAATGATTCTTTTAGTAATCTGTTAATGTTGTTGAGCATTTGATCATTGTAGATGGTTTAGATCAATTAAATTCAGTTTGTGAGCGGAAATCTTTCTGACGTTGCTTATTATATTATTGCTAATTTTTTCTTCCTGAGGGGAGGTCTCAACCCATTTCTAATTTCTATTCTCATTGATCACAGGAGGTAGAAGATGATTTGGTCGCCGCAAGGCAAGCAGATCGGAGCTTGGGCAGTCAAGATTTTAACCGGTTAGAAACAGAGTTATTGATTATGCTGTTATTAGCATTCCATTTTCCATTCTTGATGTAACATCTAAAAATCATAACATAAATTCGTTTTATGATTTGCAGATGGTTGACAATGGCCCGACTGGTGTCGACAAGTTTTGGTGAAACCAGTCTGTCGATGGAACATTGGCAAATGGTAAAGGAATTGGAGAGGCTGAGGATGGAGAGACTCAAGTAGAATCAAAGTCACCAGGTGGAGTCCAAAATAAAGGGTTCAGCTAGATGCTGGGTATCCATGACCAATTTTTCTTTCTTTTCTTGCCCTCAAGTTCAAGAAAAGCAGGTTGCTGCAATGTCTGTGTAGGCCAATCAAATGCAATCTTCTTCAACAAACAACAGTCCCGCTATCAAATGCAACTCCCTTCATTCCATAGATGTCATTGCCTACATGTGTCAATGTCAACTATCAATGTAAATGTTTTGACACTGCTAGTAATGTTTCATACATCTCATGATCAAGAATGGGAATGGAACGGAGACATCTAACTCTTTGCATTTTGGCCTCTCTGGCTTACCCAACAGACATTCATGGCACACAAAAATGCTACTAAGGAGAGAGTTTAGACAAAAACAGAACCCTCGTTCAGTACGTAGAAGTATGCAGAAACTGATATAGCCAGAGAATTTTCCATTATTCTTTGGAAGGAATACATTAGAGATTTGTTTACAAGCTCGGTTATAATTCCCTAAACAATACAAAGATCAAAACTGCATACCAGTCTTCCAAAGGCTAGTTTCTTCATAATTGACAGTTAAGACCAGCAGACAAACATTTGGTGAAAAAAGAATGATATTACAAATCAAATAATATGCCAGCGAAACGTAGCAGATACAACTTGGTGACCAAGTTTCATTAAATTTTAATGTGAAACCAGTCACCAGAAGAGGAAATGTACAAAACCTGATCTTTTGTTTCCTTCATTTGTGTTCTTTTGCTTGTAACTTACATCCCAGATGAGGATGTCCGGTTTATCCTTTGTGCACCCAGTTTTGGAGCAGCAGGTTTAGCTCCTCTCCCTCTTCCTGCTGATAAAGGTTTTGCTTTGGTCGTAGGAGGGGGAGCTGCAATAGCTGCCCAGGGATCATCATCATCAACTGCTCCAGCTGTTTTCACATTCAATGGTTTCGAAGCAGTTTTTGGAGGAGGAGCAGCTATAGAACCCCACAAATCATCATCTTCATCTTTCGTCACCTTCACTGTACTTTTAGGTCGCAAACTTTTAGCTGCTAAAAGGAAAGAAAAGGAAAAGAATCACCCAATAAATATATAGTCTCAATGTCTCAAATCTCTCATGAAACAAGTAATTAGAAGGACTCAAGTACCAATCAATGTACAGGATAAAGGATGACCATAAAACTTTTCAGGCATTTCTACATGCACCAAAAAAAAAAAAAACCGTCTGCAACTCCATATTTAAATAATCACACAGATTTCTAGTTCAATGCAATCGAGATCATCTATGGTTATTACTTCATTAATTGATCTAATTTTAACATATTCATCATGAATTATCTATGCATATACATGTTATATATTTCCAGTCTTGGACCATAAACATTACGACTGGAAACTCAACTCCAAAATTCCACAATTGAATGGACAATACTACCTTGTGGTTTAGGCTGCGAAACTGGTTGTGACACAGGACGCTTCTGAGCTGCCTGAATATTTGCCAGGGCCGGAGATGGCTTTGGCTCTTCAAGGGGTTCAATATCATCCCATCCATCTTTCTCACTCTCCTCTTCTTCATGAATGCCATTTTCAATTTCTCCCCACCCATCAGTTGAAGTAGGGGATGGAGGCATGGGTTGATCGGCAAAGTCTGTACTGGAACTTACATGGTGGACTGGTTCTGTACTTGGCGTTTCTATTAGTCCTAAAATTGTCACAGAAAACCAACATAAGAGATGGAATAATTGAATGAACACAATCACCTATAATCAGGTAAAAGTAAAAACCAAAAGTGCAGCATAGTATTAACTTCATTCCAAAATAACAAGTAGCAATTTATCAATTGCGTAATTTGCAACAAATACCTGAGCTGGCTGTAGAGGTTGTGGTAGTTGCAGGAGTGACAGAATTAGCAGCAGCAACTGGAGCTTGATCAGAAGGTTTACCTTTAAGAGTCAGGGAGCTCATGGCCCATCTGCAAAGTCAGAAACTTAGTGCTCAACACCCAAAACATAACCCTTGGCAAAGAGAACCAACATAACCCATCAAGTGGCTATAACAATTTTTTGACCTGCCTTTATAAATCATTTAACTAATTAAGCTAGCTGAGAAGAACTAATGCACCTTACAAGGAAACAAATTGGAACATAAAAGTTTCTACGGTCACTATTTCCATGGGTTCCTCTTGAGGATAGCAATCAATATGGCCCTCCTACTGTATAAAATGTCTGATCAACTTACCCCAGTAAACTAGCATTTCCTTGCATTGATGAGATACCTAAACTTGTAGTGCCAGCAGCATCTCCAGCATTACTCTATAAAGAACCGCAGAGAAAAAGAATCACCATAACAAATACCATACCATAGACAATAGCAAAGATTGCTTAAAACATCCCATGAATATTCAGATTTCTTCTCAAATTTTTTTACCATCATATAAAGATACAACAGTTTGATACAGACAATGATACTAATACCATAATGTTAAATATGCCGTCACTATTAGCTGAATCAGAACATCCACACTAAAACGTAAGACAAAGAGTCATCTAAAGATGAGAAACAAACACCAAAAAGCAACAGGATGTAACTGAATAAAGAAGTAGACACAGTTAACTGCATGTTGCCTGCATGCTTGAAATAAACACAATGTTACCTATTAAACATAAACATACACTGCTTGCAGCAATTTGAAAAATGCCATAAAATTATAATTTAACAATTCTAGGATATCTGCAGCCACATCAATTTATTGCAGCACCAGATATTAAGAAGTTTTAGCCAGGTCCAAATGATCATTTAATGCTTAAAATCTACAAATGAGGAGCTGCAAACTGTTTCATCAAGGATGGAAATTTTATGCTGAATGCTGTAGAATGCTGATCAAGAAAAGACATGACAGTTAAGATAAATATATGATGTAACATTTAATTCTTGCTTGATAGCACCAAAACTACAGTCAGTTCACATTTTCCTAATTTCAGCAGCAGAGGAAAAACCATGTTAAAGCTAACCTTCTCATTGTATTGCTTCACTAGCTGTAAAAATTGATCAACTGCTTGAAATGACTTTGACCTTACGTCACTGCTTAAAAGACGAGCAAAATTCTTCATGTACACTTGAGGAATAATAATAAAAAGGCAACAATAACTTAACTGTCCAACAATAATATAACCTGTCAGGATCAATGGTAAGTACAACAACATTTGGAAGAATACGTGTAGCAATCTCAGTGATGTCATAGTAAGAACTGGTGGCACATAAAGCCATAACTCCTGCCACAAAATAATTTCATATTAGTTTGATAACACCTAAAAAGACCAAGAAGACAATTGCTTTGAAAATCAAAGAAAGCATTTCCAAAACCAAGGATACCAGAAACTAGCTATAAACACATATACCTGCTCCTCGGGCAGGAGCGAAAGTATCACGCAATGCACGGACTGTAAAAGCATTAATCAAAACTCTCTTCCGAGTCTGCAATTTAGAGTCAACCAAAAGATGGCAATTTAACAGGAGGTTGTTAATTACACTTTCACAAGAATCAGAATAGCTGACACTTAAAACAAAGAGGATCATGCCACCAAATACTGACATCTCAGATAAGATTGTCAGGTAACTCAAAATACTCAAGAATGATTGACCTAGAATCTACTAACCCCTTCATTTAGGTAGCTTGCAATGTTTCCAAGTAATATTGTGGTATTTGTTCTAATTGCAGGCTCTTCATCAACCTGCAAAACATTGCCACAATGTACAGAACATTAAAGAAACAAATGATGTTAAAAGGGGAAGCAATCCTCAAACAAACTAAATGAGAAACTTAATAGTAATAATTAAAATAAATAATAATAATAATAATAAACCTAACCAAAGAAAGAACATAGAACACTACATTGAGAATACCTATGCATTACTATGCATACCTGTAACTTGGAAAGATATTTCAACAAAGAACCTGACATAGTACGTTGTGAAAGCTGCAATGAAAAGTAAGCAAAGCATCAGTTAGAAAAGACTCACAATCAAATCACAAGCTCATCTCAAACTCGACCTTGAGTTTTGTTTTTTATTTTCTTTTTCAATAAATTGTACTTGAAACACTTTCAACATAAATAAAACCATTGAACTTTGCACACAATAAGACCTTCTTAAACATTGTTTGTCCTACTTTGTTCACATCCAAACATACGTAAGACCATCAGCATATAATAGGGAATTCATTTCTATATTTATCTATTCTTCTATTGCCACTCATCTGAAGATCCTCATTTCAGCAGTGGTCACTTAGGAATGGTGGAACTTGACAACAACAGACAATAGAAAGTCTGAAACATCTGTTGTAACATTTTACGCCAAGTACTTCCCATTGGAACAATCATAATTTTCTCCATCACCCAAAAAGAGTCATGCTACCTTATGTTGCCCACTCTTGGGTCCAAGTGTTAACCTGGTGTGTGCCCACAACAAATATGTTCAATTCCTTGTGAGCTCTTCCATATATTTAGAGGATAATATCCACAAACATTTGTCTACTTTGAATTGTCCAATATGTGATTGATACAATACAATAGGAAAATAAGAGATCCGAGTAACATAGCTGCTACCAGACGGTAAGATGAGCATACCTTAGGAGCCAATACAAGCATGGACTTAAGAGTCAATTCCCGGAGAAATGCAGACGTGTCTGCAAATCCAGTAGCAACATGGGGGTAGACCTAGTTATAAATGTCCAAATCAAAAATCAATATTTGCTATGATTATCAGGAGTTCGACTTAAGTAACTAGAATCTACTTGAATCAGATAGAACTATAAAAACCATCACTCTCTTGTGGCTTGCTTACTTGCTCATCAACAACTTGAGCTGATAAAGATTCTCCAAATTGATCAATATGCTGTAGGAGAGCAACGCGAATGGCTCGGTCATTAGAAGCAAAAAGTTTCACAATTGTAGGCAGCACCTGCAAGAAGAATCAAAGGTCTTGTTCAGTCAGCCAAAAGTAATACAGCAAAAGTCTACATGTTTAAACACAGACTGAATTTTTATACGTAAATCAAAAATAAAATCACATGTATAAACTAAACAGAAATGAACAGGAGTATGACCTTCAGAGTAAATTCTTCAGCCGAAAGCCAAGAACCCATTTTCAACAGTGCAGTCAAAGCAGGGGCCGCAGCCGAACCAAATTCAAGGGAAGAGGCTAACAAAGGAAGTAACTGCAGAAGCAGATTATACAATCATAAATTGGCAGTTGAAATTATGGATGATTGGTCTTTATTAACTTATCAGACTCAAGTTTCAGAAGTTGCACCTTCTTCAACACAATTTGGCGAGGAAGCTGTTCTGCTAAATTAGGAAGCTTGCGAAAGAATGTATCCTTCTCAACACTGTCTTTCAAACTAAGAATTTCCATGAAATGTATTGTGTCTACCAACTTATTTTGGAAATATTCTGACAATAAAAGCATTTTAGAATGTGGTATTAGCACAAGGCACAAACATGACAGAGAAGAAGGAATATGAGAAACAAATGCAATAGTGGTGAAACACATGCAAAAAAGATTATATACACAAAGAAAAACTATGAGATGGCATTGAGTTCAAAAGGCAGACTTCAGAAGAACCAAACAGAAGCACCAAATAAAACAGATAGCCACTTACCAAGCCTTCTGATGAAAAACAAAAAAGACAAATAATACGATCATGAGGAATCACAAGATCCCTGTTTCTAAATAGAAAGCATCCAAGTAACTTTACTTTCACGAAAGTGTGCCATCTCTCTTCATCACCACAAATCACACCCATGACAGCCATACTCAAATCCTTCCATCTGCATCACCTTATCTAGGAAGACTTCCCACAACTCAAACTCAGATCTTCATTTGTCTCCCTACTTTAACATTTTTTGTTGGGGTGTTAGGATTAGTTTTAGAACATTTATTCTATTTTCTTCATCAACTGATTATTCCTCTTTCATCTCCCAATGCTTCCCACATAATAGTAAGAACCAAAAATAAAAGGCTATATGTGCATAAAAAGTTTCAACTGTTGTTCAAAATGTAAAATTAAACCTCAAACAAAAAGTACCACAACATATAAATAACAGAATGAAGACATTATACCCAAGAAAACAGTTCAGAATAATTTATCAAGGATAATAAATGAACCTACAGTCCACCCAAAAGAAGAGCATAACAACCAAGAAATAACATAAATACTCTGTTGCATGAATAAAGAACAGTCCATGTTACTCCAAAGAAGTCAACAATTAAGTGTAATTGGACCAAGAATTAAAGATGAATCTCCTGCTTATAAAGCAGCCTGTTTTACTAAGACTTCTGAGACTGTTGGCATAACTACAATAGACTCAAAGAAAAGGGCACTCACCACTGTTTTCTATAAGCTTTGATGTATTCAACCTGCGAGATGGCATGGAGCTCAAGAGCCGCTGATAATCTGGAAGCAGCGACTGTGATACAAGAAAGTAGGCAGATGAATATGAAAATGAACCTTGTGAGGGATCAGATGAAAGCACCCAACAAGCGCTATGCAAACTCAGGTATGCAAACAATAATAATAGCCATTAATTTGAGGTATGTTACACACATCAGGAACTAACTGGTACATAGCTTGTAATCGTTATAAAAAGAGCTACAAACCTTTGGAATAGAAGCAGTGTTACGCAGCTCCTCAGTTTTGCCCAACTTCACGCCGGAGAAGATCTCATAAATAAGACATCCTATCAAATTAAATAAAAATGTTCAAATTGAATAGAGAATCATATAGAAGAAGAAACAGATAAATAACTGAACATGAACCAAATCACAAATACGTAATGATTATCTTTGTTTTCATTCATCCACTTAGGATGCATTGATACATTCATATGTGAAAACATATTTTTTGAATGCCTTGTAACGAACAGTGCATATAAAAGACAGTTGTAAAGATTTTTTAAATTTGAAACAAATCTCAATTTAAAAACAAGCAAAGAATGCCCACTAGCAGCATAGCCAAATGAACCTCTAAAGCTAAGCTTATTCAGTCAATACTGGTGCCTAAGAGCCAGTACCAACTCAAACATAAAATACATAAGAAAATCCATGCCAGGAAACATTCTTTTTCAAAATGTAATATCATGTCATAAATACACCCAAGACATCAATATGATAAGACTTGGATGCTCAAAGCATTAGCACAAATAAAGTGATCACTCATTGACCCACCTAATTTATAACACCAATATATCAAAAGAAACAATACAAGCTTACCCAAACCCCAAGAATCAATAGCCCATGGTGGAGATTTTCTGATTGCGACCCAGTCAGACTTTGCCAATTCCATTGGTTTGTATTGAGATCCAACAAGCCATTCATATTGCTGATGAAAACAAAAACATGATTAAATTCGACTATCCATATTGGAAAGGCAGGCTTGACAAAGAAAAAAAGAATGAAGAGTTGACCTTGAGAGTCCACAAAAAAAAAAAGAAACAAAAAAGAGAGAGACATTGGTCTGCTAGAAAAGATTTCATAGCATAAACTATGCGAAGTGAAAATTTAAAATACAAAAACACATAATAAAAAATTTTGTATAACAATTGAATGAAACATTTCATCTATGAAATCTTGATGCTGCAAAAAATAAGATAGGCTGCAATTATCCTGAATTTAATATGTAAATGTAATTCCAATGCCAATATTCAATAACTAATGTAACTAAGTAGGCAGGACTAAAACCACTTCACTTCATATGGCTTGTTATCAGTTACTTTTATGTCTTGTGTCTTTAATAATCTATTCAGAAAAGCTTGGCTC
Organism: Theobroma cacao; assembly: GCF_000208745.1. Lineage (NCBI taxonomy): Eukaryota > Viridiplantae > Streptophyta > Magnoliopsida > Malvales > Malvaceae > Theobroma > Theobroma cacao. Next base: position 21,537,690 of record NC_030859.1, read on the forward strand.
TTCTTTAAGGAGATATTTAGAATTCATTCCAGTAAATTACCTACTTGAATTGGAAGATTAGAATAATATATACGTCATATTGAGATTCAAAAATAACTGAAACCCTTGGCTCACATCCAAACACAAGCATTACCAGCATTGGTCCTGAAGCAGATTCATTACCCCCATCATACTCAGATAGAACATCAAAAGCATGTAGCTTCCAGTCCAAGGTCTGAGTTACAACAACACTTGCCAAACAAACATTGCCATGAACCTGTACCATCCAAATCTAGTCAAAAAATTGATTCTGAAAGAGAAAAGAGTGGATTAGAGGTCCAGACCTATCAGCAGCTTCTACAAATATACTTTAGATCAATGACCCTCACATGCAACAGGAAAACCTCAAAACCAAGTGCAAGCAGATTGATTGGGAACAAATAATATTCAAACTGTGCATTCATTGAGGACTAAACAGAAAGACTTGAATCATGCATGCTGGCCACTAGGCATAGTTTCATAAATGCAATATATTTCAACATAATTTCAGTTTATGTTATAATTGCATAGAATGTTAAAGAACTACAAGATCACTCAACTTAATTACTTAAAGTAAACCTAAGCACAGAAAACATTAGAATCAAAGAGCTTCCAGGTAAGTTGGAGAACTGCCTGACTGTACCTCTTTGTTTTGGTGAATGCAATGAGCGTACAACATTTACAGTGAAAAGAAATTCCAAAGAAAAACTAAATTAAAAAATAATAGTAATAATTGATCCATCTTAAAATGATGACTGGTTTAATTAATATTAAAAGGAAAAAGAAAAACACGAGCATTCAATGAAATTCTTTTATCCTATGTCCATAGAACCATATATCACGATTCATATGCTGTCTATTTCAAATGTAGAAAGCAATTTCCCTGAGATACCAACTGCTAATTGCTCTCACATAATCATGAGCAATTCAAATGCAAGACGCAAATCCTTTGATTACCATGGCAAGTACATTGGCGTGCATTAATGCATGGACGGAAGAATTTATTAATGGCTTCATACTATATACAGTACACAAGTTGCTCAATCTCTCATATGATAACTGACTCTTTTCCAGCAATCATGTCAGAAATATGCTAAATCTACAGTTGATGGCATTTAGAATATTAAATAACTAAGCATTTTTCAAAGTTCTGTTACTAAAGATCTAAAATTGCAACTAGTTTGAAATACTTACAAGTTTGCAGTCATTATTTAAAAAGCTCACGGCTTTAGCTATTTGGTGCAGCCCCCAGGCATAATATTCATCCCTACCAAAAAAAGAAATCACAATCTAAATTTATAAAGGTTTTAAACAACAAAAAATGTTCTCAATATTCTATGTATGATCGCCTCAAAAGGGGAAAACAAAATTTCAAATAGGGCATAATTTATTTCCAATGTCAGCAACTAAAATATATATTAAGCATTCTGGGCATCAGAACAAGCAGAAGACTAAGTGCAGTTAAGTGAATATACCTTTGTGTACCTTCTAAACCTAGTTCCTTGATCTTCTCTGACAATGGCATAACAGGCTCTGTGACAATATAGATGGTAAATTTTGTACTAGAGCCATCCAAAGCTTCAACCTCAGTACTATGAAGAAATGACAAAATATTTGGATGCCTCACCTGTAAAAGGAGTAAAAAGCTTATTTCAAGGCCCAGAATCCAGCAACTATTGTATATAACCAATAAGACCATTATGCATTGGACTGGAGAGAATAACTTCAAAGACAACTGATACCCCACTATTTACTGTTGATTTTACCACCAGATTGTTGCTTCTAAAAGCAAGAACAATAAGCAAAAAGTGCTTATATGTGTGTGTGCTTTTTCTTATATAGAAAGCAAATGGCTTTTGAAGACATATCAATAAAAAAATTTAATCTTGTTAGGTTTCAAAAACAAGTGATTTTAGTTTTACATGAAACAATTATAGTGAAACTAACGATGAAATTTAGCCCATTTGGTTATTCTAACAAAAGGAAAATAGCAAAAGCCAATACGAAACAGAACATGGAGAAAGCATTTGACCTCATAATCCTAATGAATTGCGGCAGCGGGCAGGCAACAAGTACAGTTACTTACAGTTCGAAGACGCTTAACACCATTTCGACCAGCAGCTAAATGGCCATCTTGCGGATTACTACCGGAAAGAGAAAATATAGACACCGAAGATCCATCATCCTAACAAGGTAACAAACAAAAACATTGAAATTGCAGCGAAAAAAAGGCTGATTCAAGCACAAGATCCAATAGTGATGAGTTAAGCTACGTAATCACCGAGCAGAACAATGTGATTAAGCTTGAATTAAGCATAAAATTGAAAATCCGGAGAAGTTACCTTGGAAGTGCCGCGAGAGTGCGACCAAGAGCCCCAAGCGGAAGGGTAAGGATCCCCTATGTTGTAAGGTAGATCCTTGAGGCCCGTTCCAGATCCCCCTACCACTCCTTTCAAGAATTTGAACATGTTTTCCCCTTCCTCTTCTTCCAATCAAGTATGAATCGGATATTGACGACGACGACGACGATCTGAAGAGAGAGAGAGAGAGAGGTTCGATCAGCCAAAGTGTGTTATGAGCTAAGAGAGAACAATTTGATTGGAGGGGCAATTTCGACAAATTAATTTTTCCTTTAATTCTGTGCTTCGCGGTTTCACGAAGCTCTGGTACTCCCTCATTTCGGTGACCGTATATTGGGCTTGAATCCAGTATCATGTGGGCTGAGTTTTGGCCCGGATTAATTCAATTAATATCCATCTCTTTTTTTCTTTTTTTTTATTAATTTTTGAGGTACTAAACTCGAATTTAATTAAAATTTAATTATTCATATTTTATTCTAATCTAATTAAAAATTAATGTTTAATATCCAAAACCGATTATTAATATTCACAAAAAAAAAATCGAACATGACATATTAAATTATAAATAATAGGAGTATCTAACATAAAATTTGTTCCAAACCCAAACTTGAAATAAAAAATAAATTCAAAATTAATAATTGTGTATATTATTAATATAAATTAAAATTTAAAATCATATTCAGAATAATTAATGAATTTTAATATATATTACATTAATTATAAGTAGTATGTAAAAAATATATATATATAACTATTATGATCAAATTTGGAATTTGGTTGTCTTATGATCATTACTTAAACTTTTGATGGGTCAAACTTGATTATAAGATATTTTTATTCTATTTAATTGAATCAAGTGATTTAAGGTATCCGATTATAAAGTAATCAAAAATTTTGACCGGTTGATATCATGCCGATGTTAATTGATGTGTGTCATTCATAAATGAAAAATAAAAAGAAGAAAAGCTTTAAAATAACTAATAGAGATTGAAATTTTTCACAATGTTGGAACAAAATGCATGCATCTTACAACACCCCAATACTCAAAAGCATAATGCAAAAGTCCAAATACAGTGCATTAAGAAACTTGTATGATTCAAATTAAAACACCCTTGGCTTTGCAACAATGGTTGAATGCTTCAGGATGTGCAAGCTGAACTGTCCTCCCTTCTCCGAAGTGTCAAGCTTAGCCTGTCCTGGAGGAGGCAACAGCTCAAAGTTCTGCACCAAGCGTCCCAACGTGATCCCCAAGATTGGCAGCGCAAGGATGATTCCTGGACAGCTCCTCCTTCCAACACCAAATGGAAGATACCTGAAGTCATTCCCATTGGCTTCGACCTTGGCTTCCTCCTCGAAGAACCTTTCGGGCCTGAACTCTTCTGGGTTCTTCCATTTGGCTGGGTTGTTGGCTAACCACCATGCATTCACAAGGACCTTGCTCTCTGCTGGGATGTCATACCCACCAAGCTTGGCATCGTGGAGGTTCATGTGTGGGACTAGTAGAGGGATGGCCATCCGCAGCCGCAGTGTCTCCTTGATCACTGCCTGGAGATAAGGAAGTTTGTGGGTGTCAGGTTCGGTAACCGGCACGCCGGGTCCGAGCACGGTGTCGATTTCATTACGAAGCTTCTGCTGGATCTCAGGATGGTTCACAAGCTCAGCAATGCCCCATTCAATTGACCATAGTGTTGTTTCAATGGCTGTGTATCATCACAAAGAAACTGCTTCAATGAATAGATTTGGTATCATCACAAAACTACAAATTCAACCAATAAATGCTGAGTTGGTATGATGGTAACAGGCAGCAGATACATATCCTGTAGGAAACTACAAACGTATGGTCATGATGATTATATGGGGGGAACCTAATTTGGTTGGTTGGTGGCTGGTCCTAGCTTCCAGCTTCCAACTACCACCAGACTGCTAGCAGTCTGTCACATGACCACATTTACTCTATTGAGCCATTTGCCTTGAGAAATTCAATTCATAATGAAAATTTATACATGATGTACACATACTTGAAAGGCAGATGTTCTTATTTTACCTCAATTTGGTCTAAAAACAATTACATACCCATTGAAATGAGTCCTATAGTAAGCATCTAACTATAGCTAATAAACATCAGACATGTCAGAGTAACCATGTGCATGCATGAGGCTGAATGTTGAGACACATCACATGTACATATATCCTTAATTAGTCAATTTTGGGCATCTCAATCATTGATTTTCAAAAGCAAAACATTGCTAATAGTAATCCATTATAGGGTTAAAACTAATTCGTTATTCTGGTTAAAAGTCTATGCATTAGAAGTCTATGTATTAGAATCATTAGGTGCTTCAGTTTTGTACCCAAAAGTCTTAGTGGGTTGGAAACTTGCGACAAGGTACATAATTATGACCATTACTAATGACTTCAGCTGATGACAAACAAGTCCTGAGGTTTGGTAAGAGTTGGACTGACACAATTTTCAAACCTTAAAAGCCAGCAAAAAGTAAACAGCAAGAAGAAACCTAGGAACTTACCAGCAACATTGATATTCTCAACAATGTAAAGGACATTGTCTTCATTGATCTCTCCCTTCTGCTGAGCATCAAGAATGTGATCTATAGCACACTTCAGAGCGTTGTTGTCACTTATTGTTGTGCTTGCAAGATTCCTGCAAGATTTTCATTGGAAAATTCCCATGTATTTAAGCACCAGATTTATAGATTCCCTAGCAGTTTATTAGTATAATTGATCAGCTAAAACTACCAGGAAATTAATTGCCAGGAAAACTTACTTCCTCTCCTCAAGGAAATAGTCCTTGAAGAGTTGCAATCTCATTTCCTTCACTTCCTTGCATAACTTCAAATACCCTCTTAAGAATGGCCTCAAGATGGGGATGAAATCGCCATAGTTGTACTCAAAGCTCTGAGCCAATCTACTCCTCTCTCCATTCAAAGCCTTGAGTTTTACAAACAAAGGATCATCCTCACTCTCAAACCTCCTATCGAACATGATCCTGTACATGTTGTTGTACATCATAAGCTGCAATCTCCTCCTCAGAACAATCCCATTCGTCGCCGCCTCCGGATTCTTCCTCACATCTTCAACGACCCTGGCAACCTCGTCTTCCCATCCATGTCTATACTGCTGCACCACCTTGTTGGTGAAGAAAGGAACGGTCATGATCCTCCTCATTTTGCGCCAATGCTCCCCGTACACGGTGAAAACCATGTCCTGCCCTTTGCCTGTGAAGATATCAAACACAACATTCCTTGTTCTGGACCCGAACTCAACTCCCTGAGTGTGCAAAACCTCTTTGGCCAGCTCCGGGGAAGAGACAACCACAAGGTTACGCTGCCCCATGCGGAGCAAGAAAATGTCACCAAACTTCTTGGCTAAGTCGGTGAGGTTGCGGTGGTTCAAGTCATCACCAACCTGGAGCCAGTTGCCGAAAACAGGCACTGGAATGGGGCCAGGAGGGAGTCTGAAGCGCTTGCTGCGAAGCTTGGAGATCAAAATGGCTAAGATTACGGTGATGAATAGGGAAACAAGAGCTTTCTCTAGGAGGAGGAGGTCCATTTGGGTGTTGGTTTGGGGCTGCAGGCTAAGAAAGAGAGTCATTGAGTGGTAGAGTTATATAGAAGAGATGAAGAGTTAGGTGCATAGGCAAGTCCCAGGAGGGGGTTGGTGGAGAAGAGTGGTGGAAGTGAGATGGGGTAGGTGGCGAGGTGGGTGAATGAAAAAAAGCAGACAAAATATAAACAGATGATGATCTAAAAAAGAAAAGTTGGGTGATGCTTTGAGAGGCAGGATCACCTCTAAACCAAATTAGATGTGCTTGAAATTTCTTTTGGCCTTTAATTAAATGTATGGCTCTAGTGGCTAGAAGCAATTACTTAGTGGAACAGCTATGTATGATTTACCTGTTTTTGGCTCGTTCTTATCAATAACCTTTCTCCGTTTGCAATTTGCATGGTAGTTGTGGATTGTGATGGCGTGATGAGCTAACCTAACATTAAGCAAAGTTACCTTTGACAAGATGGTCCCAACACAGAAGAAATGCAGTGGATTGCAATATTCAATTGTTACTGTTTTTGCTTCTTCCTGGACCTGGAGGAGGTGAGTTGTGGCCTTGCCTAAGCAACTGATGTGGCCAAATGTGCCCATGTCATTGTATTACGTCCGAGGATTAATTTTTTTGTTAGAATTAAGGGTTTATTTAGATACGAATCAAAAATATGAGAATTTATTTAAATACGATAAAAGATTAGAGGCTTAGTTGAAAATATAGTCATAATTGAAAGAATTTCTTGCCCTTTAAGGCTTAATGTTTTGCTTCTTCTGGGCCTTTGTGGGATAATGTGGGATGGATCCAATTCGAAGAGCCTGTTCCATTTCGTGCTGGAGCTCTGTTTGAATTTTCAACTCAATCCCTTATTCAACCGGCATTGCAGCAACTGTCTGGTTATTGTCAGTGGGCCAAAGGGCCAACATCTGCGCATCACTTCCCACTATTACCATCCAAGAACGCTATGTTACCATTCAAGACCGTCTTCAGAAGGATATTGAACCCTTTTTCAGAAGATGCAATTGAACCAGAGACACACAGAGCTAAAACACTCATTGCCATCTACTTAACCTGACATACCAGGAAAGTTCTTGCCCTTGAGACTTGAGAGACAAACTTTAAGCAATTGTTATTCATTTAGAGCCTGGAAAAAGGAAAATTCTGATGACCATTTCCTACTCTAATTCATGTCTTGATGCACTGTTAGTATTTGTGGAAGAAAGCCTTGAACATGAGTACCCATCATTCTCTTTCTGGAGAAGACCTTTAGTGCTCTGTGTCCTACCCTGTTAATTATGACCCCAAGATCCTCCTCTGCTTCTTTTCTTTTCTTTTCTTTTCTTTTTTAATATATTCTTTCACTCCCGCAAAGAAAGTTATGACTCAATGATTTCAAGTTAAAATGCAGAGCAGGGTAGGGTACAAATACCTTTGTTATTTGCAGAGAAGGGTACATTCATGTTTTTAATACAAAATCACTTGTCATATTACCCGAACATGCATCTTAGTAAGGAAAAATCACATATACCAAAAATCATCTTAATGAGGAAATATATATATATATATATATATATATTTAAATTTCCAAATTAACTAAACTAGGTGACATAAAAGAAAAAAAAGGGAACAAACTCGACTTTATCTAATAATTGTTACGTTCCTTAAGAGTGTTAAATTGAAAGTTCGAATCTTTGATCTCTTCGTACTTTACTGAATAAACCCATAAAGGATATAAAAGAAAAAAAATGTCAGATGAAACAAAAAAACAATACAAAATCTCCAGTGAAATTGGAACCACATGAACCTTGGGGTTGTCAAACTGTCAAACGTTTGACAAACTTACCTGTGTTGTGCAATAATGGGACCCAGGGAACTTTGACCTCAAACGCTATGTTCCATGTGTGATCTCTGGGAAGGTGCAAACCAAATTTTGGGTCATGACCCAATGACGTAGGGGTAAGGGTTTCAACCCCAAATGACCAAAATTGGTAAAACCCAAGGTGCTGATATGTTGCTTCCTCAGCCCTCCCATTGGTGAAATCCAGAAGAAAGAAATTGTCTCTCCAATCAATAGTCATAGCTTCAAAGGGCAGAAAATTCTACAGGGTCACAATGGCTGTTTCAATGAGGCGAGGTCTAGAGGAAGACTCAAGGAGGGGCCTTGGAAGGTTGAAGAGAAAAGGAGACCCAGACTTGGTCGTTTTTCCAACTTTCTTTTTCTTTTTGTACCGTGTAGAAGGAACGTTAATACTTTGAAAATCTTTTCTCTGTCCATGACACGAAGCAGCAGCATAGAAGCACACCAAAAGAGCCAGCATTTAAAACCCTTTTAGCTTTGCTTCGATCATGGTCAAATCCGAAACAGACAAAGCAAAGAGAAAACGCCCTGATCAAACCATGGAAGAGACCTTCTCTTTGATGCTTCATGGTTGTAAGTTAGCTAAAGACCTTGAATCAAACCTGGGAAATCTGGCACACCAACCGGAGATCCTTTCCAAGTCCTGTGATGATATCGTGAAGGTTTTTGCTGCTGCGAAAGAACGGTTGAATGCTGATCAAGACCCCGCTTTGTTTACGCAGTTACTCCGCCAATCCCCGAGTTCATCACAGCAGCCGCAGCAGAGCACCGATCCCAGCTTGCAGGAATGGCTAAAGTATGGTGTTATTACACAGGCAATGGACATGATTCAGCAGCAGATTTTGGCCGGAAAAGCTCCGTTGGAAACCAACGAAATGGGTGGAAAGAACTTGTTGGAGGGTTCTGCTTCTGCTCGATTGAAGGGCAGCGTAGGAGCAGAGATCCAGGCAATGGAATTATCAGATTCTGGTAGAGGCTCTTCATCCTCATCGCAGCGACCCCGAAGAAGGTTAGAACCTTGCCCTACTTATCTCCATATTCATTCCCTGGTTTTGTCAATGCAATGCCAAATGGAAGGCGCCATTGCCTTGCATGTAAGGTACATTCCAATTCACCAGAAATTAAAAGCAAAACAACATACATACATATCCAAGCACTTTCTTGAGGTTATCAGGATCAGTCCTTTAACCACTGGTTTTCTTCATTTTTATTTTTTTATCTGTTGATTCTTGCAGCAGGAAGGATGATGAAGAGAAATGCACCATGACAGTCCCAGCTCCACAGATGGGAAACACTGATCTCCCACCGGAGGATAACTTCACCTGGAGAAAATACGGGCAGAAAGAAATTCTGGGTTCAAGATACCCGAGGTAATTAATTAAATTATAATCTCTTTTGACACATTCAACAAGCATAGAATCGTTTACTAATTGCATCAGTCACGTAAAGATTGAAGGTCTTCGTTCCAAACTGCCAACAGCTCCATTTCCTTTCTAAAGTTTGATCAAGTATATAAAGTCGCTTAGAATTTGACTCAGTCTATATTCTCTGACTGCTTAATTGGTGAGAAATTCTATATGCATGCCGTACTTAAAGTCCCTTTTGGTCCGTGAATGCCCAACTCCCTTAAAAGACAGATGGTAAATTTTTTTTTTTAAAAGTGTCATAATTAAAATAATAATAATTATTAAAAAACTTAATAAGTTTGTTATTATCATTAATTATATAAAACTTTAGGCATGGATTTGCCCCCTAAACTTCCTCAAACTTGAAAATGATTCTTCTAACATAAACCAACTAATAACCTCAATCAGTAGATTTAAGTTTTTGAAGATCGTCCTAATCAAAATTTAAATATTTTGCGTGAACATGCATAAATTGTTCATTTTTTTTCTTTTTATTCGAAGGAAAAGAAATTGAAACCCTATTTATTAAGTAAAAAATCACGCAGGTCTAATGATATAAAGCTTGGTTTATACATAATATTATCAACTCTATTTTTAAAGTTTTTTAAGTTCGTTTTAATCAAAATTCAAGCGTGTATGGTTTGTTTCTTATTAATCAAATTGCTTTTGATATTTGATATTAGGGTTCTCAACTTTAATCTTTAGTCTTGCAGCTCTTGACCAATGAATGGTGCATGATAATCATGTATGTTGACCCCAAAGAAAAATGATAATCGTGTGGGTTGATTTAGATCAGGACATGCTATAGTCATGAAAAGTTAATTAATTAATGCCTCATTTGATTGTTGATATAAAAAGATTATAAACTTAGGTTTAAATTTTCAGGGGTCGGTTTAATCAAAATCGAACTTTTACGTAAATTAACTTATATAAATTATTTGTTTGTTTTATAATTAGAGTAAAAGAAAATCGAACTCTTACTTATTGAATAAGAATTAGGGTTCTCATAAGTTAATTAACTTGAATTCATGTACGTTGAATGATGATGATAATCATATATGTTGACTTGGATTTAGGGCATACTACCGGTGCACACACCAGAAGCTGTACAACTGCCCCGCAAAGAAGCAAGTGCAGCGCCTGGACAACGACTTCTACACATTTGAAGTAACATACATCGGTCAACATACGTGCCACATGTCCTCCACGGCACCGTCAATCCCGCCACCACCCCCTCTAGAGACAGGAACACAGGACCAGATAATGACCCAAGCCATGGTTAGTCAGCCTACACCAGCTTCTTCTTCCTCAGTTCCTCTAGGAAGATGGCTCTCAATGGAATTCACTAGCCTTGCTTCTGCTTCATGTGGAAGTGGTAGTGGCGGTGCAGGTGGCTCCACCGCAACAGCCCGATACGGTCGGGAGGTTGACTATCCGGTGGTGGCGGATATGGCTGATGTAATGTTTAATTCAGGTAGCAGCAGCAGCAATAGCATGGAATTTATTTTTCCTTCTGTGGAAGATAAGTGGGAGGCAGGGGACAAGAAAAATTGATGACAAAAAAGGACAAAGAGGAAAATTTTGCTGCATTTTCTAGAAGAGGAAGAAAATGTTTTTTCACTTATACTATTCATTGATTGGCGACTAATCTCTAGTGACGATGATCGTAATGTAACATGTGTTAATTTCTCGACTTCTTTTTTTTTTTTATGAATTTTGACTTCATTTTTATTTTTTGTTTTTGTTTTTGTTTTTCTTAAAATTCGGATAATAAATCTCATGTAGGCTTAGGGTACACTGAATTTTTATTTTTTTTTGCAGGTTATTGGAAAATTTTGATTTTCTTGTAACATTGTTGTACTTTGGTGGCCTTGTATAGGAACATTTACTTTTGGCTTTGTAGATTAAATAATATTAATTGTTGTTTTAATGTTTATATGCCTTTGCTTATTAGGGTTAGATGAATGCTTCGTTTAAAAGTAATATGATGAATTATTAATTATGCGTGTGTACGTTTTAATAAAGGGTAAAATACATTAACACTCTTACCTTTTAACTATAATTATATCTAAGTTCACTAATTTTCAAAGTGAACATTTTGTCCAAAAAAATATTTTCATTAGACGCATAAAACTTGTCGTTAATCAACCGTCTATGTTTACATACCAATATTTTTACAATAATTTTGTCCTTCATTAGTTTTAAAAATTACCACTATATAAATTATAATTTTTAATTTTTAAACTTTTTCTCTTTTTTTTTAAAAAAAGTCTTTTCGACCAACCATGGTCGACGGCAAATCAGTGCTCCCTTGCAGAGCTTGATCGAGGCTCCCTTGGAGATGAGTGGTCGACCGATTTAAAAGAACGCTGCTACCTTGCTTAAGAGAAAGGAAAAGGTGGAAAAAAAAGAAAAAAATATTTTAAATATTTCATATTTAGATATTACCGTCATTTGCACATTTGGGATAAAATATTCATTTTAAAAAACAATAGACCTACGTATAATTATGATTAAAGGTTAAAGGTGTTAATGTATTTTACCCTTTAATATATTGTGTATTAAGTTTTATAACTCGATGATCGTTTGCGCCATTATAACCCACAGTAACATTATGGTTAATGTTATACGGTCAAGTTTAGACATATATTATTTTCAAATGAGATGTGCTAAATCTATAGTTGAATGAATCACTTGAATATAATTGAATTGACTTACATGTTTTTTTAGATTAAATTTATAAATTTGTTTTATAAACCAAAATTTTAATTAATGACGGCTCATATTTACCAAAAATTTTAATAAAAAAGTCAAGAGGGTTAATCTAATTTTTTATACATATAAAAATAAATAAATAAATAAACATAATTTTTCATCATTATGTCTTGATATATTCTCATTTTGTTTGAAAGTATTAGCGAGGGTTGAGCTTGGGAAAAGTGAAAGGGGCCTTCAGACAACAAAAGAAGCCCATTCATGCTTTAATTAAACTTGAACAGGAACTTGGCCCTATTAACTTACTTAATCTTCCAAACCCATTAATATTTAATTAACTGGCAATAAGTGCTTTGGATAAATTACCTGTCTTACAAAGGTGAGTGATAGTTAGCTCAAGGGTTTAAACCTTTTTTTCTATAATATTTAAATAAGTTTTTATATTATTTTTAAAAAATTTTAAATAAATTTTTATTTTTTTATCACGTTTAATTAAATTTTTATATTTTTCATTTAAATCAAATAAATCTTAATAATTAATAATTAACTAATTACAATTAATTAAAATATAATTTGTCATTTTATATTCACATCTTCTGCGATTCTTTAGTATTACATTCATCGTTATTACGTAAAAATTTTGATTCCAAAGATTGAAAAATTTTTATATTTTTATTTTGAATCAAATAAATTTTTATAATTAATGATTAATTTAATTAAAATATTACTTATCATTTTATATCACATGACGTTAATATGACATATTAATATATTATAATTAATAATAATATAATATATTAATTTAATAAGATAACATGATCATGTGATATTTTTTAATTTTACATCAACATGATGTCATGTGTTCGAAAAAAAAAAAGGAAAGAACGAAATAAACCGGGAAAGTGGTGAAGCGAGTGTCACTATCCCAATGTCAGTAACCAGTGTCTAGCCTTGGCCGGTTGGCCTAGAGCTAGCCTGGATGGCTTTAATGTAGCAATGAAGGGCGGGCAAATTGTGCACGTTTCAAACACAAAACAACATCGAGGACAACGTTGGATTGTCTCCCAAGTGATCATGGCATATGAATCCCATAGTCCAGGCAAGCCACATTTTCCTTGCATTTGTCGCTTTAATTTATATATTCCTCCCTTCCCTTTGCATACGTTCCTTTTTCTTCATTTTTTAGCCTACTTTTTGTCCAAGTTTGGACACCAAAGTTCTGCCATCCAATAGTCTCATTCACACCTTCAACACTGTTATTGTTTTTTTATATAATTAAAAAAAAGATTTGAATATTATTTTTTAAATAAAAATTATGCATCAATTAATAAATTAAATACTCGAGTGTATTCTTACCGTTTAGTTATACACTTCCCATTGTTTTGTCTAAGGAAGCCTAATCCCTTTGTCACTCACATCAAACTTGTTCCACAACAAAGTTTTTTTGATGTATAATTATCTAAACTATAGGTATTGCTTGAAAAATGAATATAAAGGATATAGTATATAGAGTGTAAAGTATTGGAAAGCTTTAATCTAAGACGTGAAAATTAGCTCGTAAAAGTTTGTACAAGTAATTTTGAATTATACGAGGAAAGATATCACTCTCGTCGCATAAATCCCACTACTCTTACCTCATGATTGAACTTAAAAACTTGAAGCATAATCATAGACTTGTTTCACAACAAAGTTTTATAATCATATCATTTATTATGTTTAGAATTGTTATATCTAGGGCTAACAATAGGTACTACTTGGAAAATGAATAAAAAGGATAGTATATAGATAGAGTGTGGGGTTTTGAAAAAATTTATTTGAAGATATAAAAATTAATTTGTAAAATTTTATACACGTAATTTTGAATTGTACGATGAAAAATATCACTTTCATTTCATAAATCCCATGATTGAACTCGAAAACTTGAAGTATAATCATGAAAATATTCGCATTTGGCATTGACCTGCCTTAACAAGACATCATTGAACTAGAGGCTGATCAATAAGTGGCTGGGGAGGCTTCATATCTTCCCACCAGCCATTCTTACTGCATTTTAAAGGAACATTTAATTCAATCAAATCAGAGTCTAACTCACTAGGTACTAATCTTTAATGTAGTAGTGAAGAATGGTACTAGCCCTGTCTCTTGAAAAAGGATAAGAAAGAAAAGGGATGAAACAAGGGCTGGTCCATAGGGATAGGGAAGAAGAAAAGTAAGGAAAGGATTTGGATTACTCCCAGTACCAAACACTACCTTTAGGGTGACGACAAAGCTCAGAATAGCAGTAGCTAACCTAGGCCAGTTGGCCTAGAACAGCTACAGTTTCTAGATATTTGTCGGTTTGTTGATACCTTTCCAATAGTTTTTCCACTTTCCCCTTTGCCTACGTTCTATTTTTCTTACCGTTGGGCGACATTGATGCCCCGTTCTCTGGGTTACCTTTTGCCCAAATTTGAGCACCAAAATTCTGCCATCGTGGTCTAGTCCACACCTTCAACACCCCCCACAACTGGATTGATCTTTCACTACTGTTTGATTTATCTAACTATACTAATTTGTCTTTGCAAATGACATTTGCTAAACCTGTGCCTTGTTATGATCTGATCCACATATCCTCAGTTTCGCTTTATTTTTTGGCTAAGGATGTCTAATCTCTTTCATTACCATATAACTTTTTCCACAAAAGTTTGAAAGTTCGTACTCGTCAGGGACCCCATGTTGTAGATACAATGAATTCAGACAAAGATAAGTCATTGTTCTGCTTTTTTCCTGGAAATATACAATCAATGCTTGGTGTTTCGTTGTACGTACAGTTTTGTTTCGAAAAAAGACAGTTTTACAGGTTAGAGATGATACGAAAGGCTGTGAATGGATAATACAAGCACATTGTCCCCTGTAGTTTCAGACAGCAATCCAAGCACATCTGATCGATACTTGTCTGATACAGCAGTCCAAGCACCAGTTGCAGAATTGGATATGGGGTTCCTCGTATCTAAAGGAAAATATAGTTTCAGACACCTGGAGAAGGCCTTCAATGGTTGTTATTACTCCACATGACCGATTACATGGAATAGGAAACTGTCGTAGCTAGCTACGCATATGAACTTTACAAGGAGCTAGACTAGAACTAGACGAACTCACTTTCATCAAAAGTAAAATCACTTTGAAACTCTACAGGCTTAATCTGTAGGTCCATAATTTCGAAACCACTCAGACCTATTATATCCTTCCACACGTTGGAGTCCCAGTCGGTAAGATCGCTTGCTGTCGTCTCTTCCTTGGATTCTTGCTTCACGGTTGGGGTTGTGGGAGATGGGTTCAAGCAGTGATGATGGTGGTGCTGTTGTTTGCTTGAGATTTTGGAGTCACCCGATGTGACCATATTGTAAGATTTCCAAGGTTCAGAATGATCTGTGATGATTTGGGGAGCCTTGGATGAGTCTCTGCAGGTGTGGCTGCCAATGTAAACTGTCTGAAACATTTGGGAATCATCTTCCATTCTTTGGACTTGTTTGGTTGCTCTGCAGCCTTGATCATACTTTCGAGTGCACCTGAAGTAACTCCTGTTCATGACAAAGGAAGGAGCCCATGATTAATCAGCTTAAATTCAGTTCTTGTCTTGATTAAGAAATTAGTGTACTGATATTTCTTTCTGTTTGTCCTATAGGACGTCCTGCCTATTTTCACATATTTCCACAACTACTTTATTTACTGACTCCTGATTTTTCCACCACTTATGCGACCTTTTTCTTACTCAAAAAGGTTCCGTTTCAGTACAGTTGATTGCTTAGAAGATAAGATATACGAATAATCATGACAAATTTAGAAAATCACCCATACATGAAGAATCATTTTCATACAATGGATTCCATCTGTTTTTTAATTTCATTGCCAAATGAGCAAGGACCTGTGATGTGACTATACCTTGGGTGCTTAGCATTGAGGATCTCCTTTTGTCCGTACTTCCTCCAGGCATGGCCATCTTCCATTGCGGCAGAAATCACTGTCCAAGTATTTGCAGCCCTCCTGGAAAGCCAACACATCGGATCAATATTAGAATCTATTATTATGTGAACATTTAATGAAGCCATGTACAAACAAAAAAACTCTGTTGTTTCTTAGATTGGAATTGGAATTGGACTAGAAGAATCTTTACTTTCTCTTGTAACAGCCTCTCCTGTCCTTGGAGGACGGTCTCTTCCTGCTCTCACTAGAATCTTCAGACCTCCGGTCAACACAACAGGGCGAATCATCGTTAGAATTAGTCGCCTGATTCCGAGAAACCTGAGCCGAGTCACAAGAACTCAGCACAGAAATCGTCTCATTGAAAGATCTCAAGATCTTCTGCACAAGTTCCTTAGCCGTGAGTTGCCCACGTTCTTCAGAGGGCTTGTGGAAAAGAATCTGAAGCTGGGTAGCACACTCTTGCCCATGAACAAGTTCTTGTATCACCCTTTTCTTGTCGCTAGACAGCCTTTCAGGGCAGGGGAAAAGGGTAGTACCCATAACTGTTATCAGCAAGAAAAAAGAAACGTGTCTACTTTCTACTTGGCTTTGCTCGCTCCAAGTAAGTAGTTAGGTTGCAAGGGATCAGAAGAGATAAGGATTTAAAACATAGCTTTGACAGGAAAAAGGCAGAGGTGAGGAAGGGGAGAAGCAAATGAAGGGAAAATGTCAGGAAGGGGGCATTGTTATTAAGTGGGGGATAGTGAAAGAAACAAATGCTGACAAAAGCGAGCTGACGTTACTCTCCTGATGGAAGCCTGATGCCAACGTTATCTCTCCCTACCTTCCTTTTCCCTTTGTTTTTTTCTGGCTGGAACCTGAGGCCGACGCCTCCTTTTCTTTCTCATCTACAAACACTGAGCAACAACTAGTGCACTTGTTCAATTCATATGGAAAAAAGAAAACAAAGGGGTTTGTTGATGATAAACAATTCCACCCCAAGCCATCATTATCTAGAGAAACAGTGGCCTCAAGGAGTATTAAATGGGTTTGGAAAAACTATTTTAATGTTTGAAATTCAAGGTAGGGTGGCTTTCAAAGATTATTCCATTGTTTTCCCCATGGACGACTTTACTGTAAAAATACTGCCATCTATCGTATAATCTCTAGTTCATATTTCTTTTTTGCCTGCCTTGGGTGTTGAAAATTCAGGAATACATAAGCATTTTAGACAGTCCAATGAATGGAATTCGTCGTGCACCATGCTGTTTGTAAAGTATTGGGATTCATCTCCAAGAAAAGATTTACTTATCTAATCAAATTGCAATATATATATATTGTGATGATCTACAAGTAGGTACCATGTGAGTGTGGCCATGTTTCCTATTGAAAACCAAAAGCTGGCAGAAGCCATTTGTTTTTCTTTCTTTCTTTCCATTCAACTCTATCATATTCTTTGTTTATGATAATTTTGAATACGATCCGTTTTCATAAAATATTACAAAATTAAAAAAAAAAAAATTGAATTCGGGGTTTTTTTGTTTTGTGTCTTAGAAGTATAGACACTTTTTTTTAAGTAAAAAAAAAAAAAGAATGGAAATTAGGAAAGGAATGGATAGATGTTTGAAGAAATTAAGGCAGGCTGGGGTAGGAGATAATGATATAATGAACGAAACATGACTAAAGAAAAAGTTATGGGAATATAAAGGTAATAGAAGGCAAAGAAAAGAAACAGATGAATTAGTTTGTGATTGATATTGATAAGGAGTGTGGAAGTCCATGCACTGAAGTTTCCATGAGTCTTCCTTCCCCTTCCCTTCTAGATGAACTGGTTCCATGTTTTTGACAAATTGCCCCTCCCCCCTTTGATTGCTTGAGATTTTTAGTAAAATATTAGGTTGACTAGTCTGGAAGCAGAAAGTGATGTGTTATTTCCTTTGATCCTTGGTGTAATATTATTTCTGGCAGTAAAGCCAAAACTATAACTTTCAAGCTTACAAATTCTCTTGTCCTATATCATTGTATTCCAAAAATAGGAAAAACTAATGCTGTAATTTTCAATATTAAATTCATTATTATATAGTAGTTTAAATATGGAAATGCATGAAAACAATGTAAATTTTGAATACAAAATGTATTCAAATTCAAATTTTTGTTTAAATTTTCGTGAAAATTAAAGAGAGATAAACATTTCGGGTCAAAGGGAGTAATAATTTTTAAAAAAAATTATCAATTGTAATATATGTTTGAAATTGTGTGATATTATTTATTATTTACACATCTTATAATTATTATTATTTTGAATTCGGATCATTTAGCTCGTGTCACGACCTAAATATAATAAATTTTGACACGTATCGAGAAGAAAATGAAAATAAACCTTCCATAAGCATTATTATATACCCAAATATTGTTTTGATTAGTTAATTTGTAAATCAAGAAAGGTCAAAAGGCCTTCCTAATTTGAATGTGGCATTTTTTGTTTTTAATTTGGCTTTGGTAAAAGCAACTTGACTACTAGCACAAATGCAACATGAAAATATATTTAGTTTAACCCAAGTTGTCAATTCCACATCATGCACATAGTTGATTAATACCATCTTGAGGAAAATCTTTGATTGATGATTAGAATTACTGTTAAATTGGTTTTAATGATTCATTTAAAAGAAAACCCAGACTAAGAATGCTATCGGTTATCAATAATTCAATAATTATTATCTAATACGTCGATTATGGAATTTAAAACCCGAATAGGAATTAATGTTGTCGATAATCATTAATAGAGTTCTTTAATTTCACAACACGAATTAAAAAAGATGATACGGATTTATTTAAGGTATGTTTAAATAAAAATTAATTATTAAATGAACATGTGATAATTATATAAATTTGACTAAGATATAAAAAAAAAATACGCTCGTAATTGGATTTGGATAAATGGGCTTTTTTGGGTTTGGATACTGCAGAAATGGGCTAAAAATGAGCCCATTTGGTAGTTATTTGACCCGATATACCCAACAAGTATCAGCCCGGAAGGAATAGAGCAAAGTAGAAGGAAGAGCAGAAGGAAATGCTAAGGTGCAGACCACCTCTATCGCTGGCGCTGAGGATGCTGTCATCATCTTCCCATACCTCTAACCCCAACCCTATATTCCATCTTCCCTGCACTTCTCGACCAACCTCTGGTCTTCCCCTCAAGGCTCGTCTCTCTAATTCTTGCAGTTCCGATCGGAGGATGACGCTGTCCAAGTGCTTCACTGGGGCCGCGGCTGACCCGATTCCCGTCTCGTCTTCGGGCAAACCCCATTGTTGCCAGAACCCCGAGGAACCCGACTCGGACTCACTCGTGGTCGTCTCTTTTTACAGGTTTGCTGACTTTCCAGACCATGCTGATTTGCGTAAACCCTTGAAGAAACTTTGCGAGGACCTGGTACTCCTCAATTCTCTCTCTTTCATTACTTTAAAGTGATATATTCGTTTAGTATGTTTTGTAGTATAAGCTGCTTTAAACATTTGAAGGAATGCTGGTTGATAATTAGGAGGAGTTTTATGTTATTACCGTGAATTCTCAAAGCATGGGATGTTTTGATTTTTTAATAAAAATTGATTTTTTTTCATTTTTTTTGATATCCAAGCTCATTTTATTCGTGGAGAATATAGGGTATCGACTTTTTTTTGTTAGTTTGAAAATATTCATGCTTTTTATTGTGGGATGCAGAAAATGATGGTGATTGTTCTTGGATTTAGCTGTATGGCACTTATTTATCTGTTAGGAACATATTCTTTTATTCTTGGCATGGTAATTCAACACCACTTGCTGCCTTGAGATTTTGTTGTGCACATTCTATGTAACTTTATTGCATTCATGTCAGTCGTACCTTACCAAGCTGATCCCATCAGCGTGTTTCAGGTGGCATCATTCTTGCCCCTGAAGGGATCAATGGTAGCATTTGTGGCACACGGGAATCGGTGGAAAGAGTCCTAGGATTCATTCAAACTGATGACCGCTTAAAAGGGTTAAGGCAGATAGAGTCACCGGTTAGTCCTGAGCAGGAAGCTATCCATCATGGACACTCTACTAGTTCTCCTCTTGCAGCAGGTGAGGATGCACCCTTTCGGTGGGACCATGTGAGAGTGAAGTTGAAGAAAGAGGTATTTTCTTTATAAGCAAAGCAGTAAGTGGCATGCTTTTTTATAATTTAATCTGTCACTTGTCAACTTCTTATAACAATGTTGCTCCTTTGTTCATGTTTAAGCAGATTGTTACTCTTGGAATGCCAGAAGTATCACCCATTGAAAAGGTTGGAAAGTATGTCAGCCCAAAGGATTGGAATGCTTTGATCAGTGATCCAGATACTGTGAGTAAAGAAACTTTGTTGCAGCTTTGGTCACTCCATTGTGATTTACTAATTTGCTTTTCAGGATTTCACAAATCTTTATTTGTTTTGAGTTCTCTATGTATGTACCATTCAAAGATCAAACCAGTTTCTTGAAACCCCCTTTTGTCTTCAAGCATTGCTCTTTCATGTACAGCTTGTCATTGGATGGCTTATCTGATGTGGGATATAGAGATTTGACTAGCTTTCTTATTAGTTTAAACTTTTGAGTCAACAACCTCATTTTATTCTGTTGTGGCATTGTGGAAGAGTATTAGTGGCATTTAACAGTTTTTGTTTCTCGCTTAGGTCGATCTGGTTTGACTGCAATGGAAATGGTTTAAGGTCTTTGGTGCAAAAGTTAAAATTTTTTATTGATATTTACTTTATTTCAGCAAGAAAGCAAGTGTGAAATACTAAGAAATGCACTTTGTATGCCTGAAGTACTTTGATTTCAGATGCTTATTGTTCCAAGCTTATTAAGATTGATAACATCAAAAAGTTTTGACTCCCTACACGGTTCATGTGTGTCTTTCATGAGGGTTCTGATGTTCGCTTTCTTTTTGGTCTCAACTGCAAAATCATTTGAATTCAATATTAAGCCAATTAGCAGGTCAAGGCGTCAATTAATGACGTTCTTTGAGTTGAAAATTGGCAATAAATAATAGCGATGCGCCATGCTATCAAAACTTTTTGTTTTGATTGGTTTTGAACAAGTCGCGACATTTTAGTCAGCAAAAAAATCATTTGCTACCCCCCTACCACCACTCTGTTGACCTGTTAGAAGTGGTGGAGGGATTGCAACTGATTGTTTTAACTGATCTTGTTGCTTATTTTATATTTAGGTGGTAATTGATGTTCGCAATAATTATGAAACTAGAATTGGGATGTTCAAAGGAGCAGTGGATCCATGTACCACGGCATTTCGTGAGTTCCCACCTTGGGTGGAGGACCAGTTCCGACTTGATGGTTCAGAACTGGAGCATGCAAACATGGAGAAGAAAGGATTGGATGAAAGCATCAATAAAGATGCAGAGATTCCAAAACAAAAAATGCCAAAGCGGGTTGCAATGTATTGCACAGGAGGAATTCGATGCGAGAAAGCTTCGAGTTTTCTGCTCAACAAAGGTTTTGAGGAGGTTGCTTTTCCTTTTGAACCTACATTATATGATGTTTGGTGATCCATGGTCATGATGCTTTGTCATTGTTTCGGTAGTAAAGTTATTCTTTTTGGAGTTGTTTCTGGATGCAATTGTTTCTTGAAATAACTTGAGAGTCTATCTGTAAAATTAGAGATCTCTTCACTAATTACATTTGATTCTTAAATCAATTTTCCTTTTAAATATTTTGTTAGGTCTATCATTTGAAAGGTGGGATTTTAAAATACCTGGAGGAAGTTCCCAAAACAGAGAGTCTGTGGGAGGGGGAGTGCTTTGTGTTTGACAAGCGGGTCTCTGTTGAGCACGGTCTAGTACAAGGAAATTTCAAGCTTTGCTATGGGTGTAAGCAACCTGTTAGTGATGCTGACATGGAAGCACCAGAGTGGGAGTATGGGGTTTCTTGTCCCCACTGTTTCTTGTCGAAGTCCGAAGAGGAGAAAGAGAGAGCAAGAGCACGACAGAGGCAATTTGAGACGTGGGGCATTATTGGTGGTCTGGATAAGGGCCGGCGACCTGCATCAAAGCCGGATAGTATAAAGAGGAACCAAACCAAGCTTTCATCTTCAGTTTAAGGTAGTCAGCAGATGATCAATTAGTGATGTAAGAGTCCGTTTTGACTCTGAAGGTTTTAGATAGGAATTAGTGATTGGAGATGTCCAACACAGTTTTGTACTGAGCTTGTAGACAGGAAGCTTGTTAGGTCAAAATGAGGAAATGGGACTCTGTTTCAAACTTGTTGAAGTTGGTTTTGTGTGCCATTTTGATTCAGACTCCATTAATGTATCTTGTAAGAATGTCAATTACTAACTGTGTGACCAAGACTTTCATTGGTTGCAAGTCTTGTGTCCATGGAGAGCTGCTGTGTTTGAGCTTCATGGGTAGTCATGGTACACAAACTTACAACAAAATGCCCATCTCAGTTCTAATATCCATAGCTGAGACTTCATGCCATAATTTTTACATCATAGTAGGAGGACTTAGCATGCATTTGATTAATTAAAATCAAAATTAAATAAATTAAATCGATTTTGATTAATTTGTTCTAAAATTTTATAAATATTAAAAAAAGAAAAAGAAAAAGCAAAGGGCAGGGCCGATTGCTGACATGGCAAAAGGAGACGCGCTTGAAGCGGTGGAGAGAGCTGGTGTCCACCGTTGATGAGAAACAATCAGAGGGTGTAAAAACGATTAGAAATATAGGAGTTGAACATTCGACATTGGACATAGACGGAGAGTGAAAGAGAAAGGGATTCAAATCCAATTCGCCATAATTAATTCTACTACCTCTTCAAGGTTAGGGTTTTTGAAAATCGGATTCGGAGGTATTAAGGAATGGCAGGAGAAGGTGCTATGTTCAAGTTCCTGAGGCCTAGGCTCCGTCCTCAGCCCGGGGACATCCAGGCCGCCGCTTTGTGGGGCGTCGCCGCCACCACCACTGGTCTTTGGCTGATCCAGGTTTCTTTCTTTCTTCCTTTTGAATAACTGTTGCTGTATTATCATTAGATCAACAGGAAAAGTTTACCTTTGATTGTTTATCGAGGGATTTTGCCCAAATTTTTCTTTGGGGATCTGTCTTTGTGTATATCTTTGGGACAGATCTTTGCATCTAATTTAAAGCTATGAATACTGATTTGATTAAACGGTTGATGCTTGCTTCGGTGTCCCTCAAGAACCCATTCACTCTGTAATACTAGTATCATTTTGAATGTAGGATTCAAAGCATTGATTTTTTATTATCTAGTTGGAAAACATGGCTTTTCAACTATCATGTTCACTTCTGTTTTTGCTTAATCACACACCCATGAGATTTGGCTATGCAGTTACTTCTTAAGAAGAAAAATGATACTTTCTGCTGGAACTTAGGGGTGTTTGGTCCGGGTCAAAAGATGGTCTTTTTATGTAGGATAGCATCTGCTCGATAATTAGAAGATCACCTTGTATTTATGGAATATTGGAAACTTCCTTTCCCCCTTTAGACAGTTATAGAGGAAACATAAAGCAGATAGGAGTTGTGAATTGGGCACATATGCCTTGACGGTGAGGGTTTCAATTTGGATATGGTTTTGTTAGGGGTATAATATGATTGAACAGAGCATTGCTTCAAAGCACTCTTGGATACAAATTCTCTTTTTTGACCATGTTCGGATGCAGAACGGTTACTATCATCGTCCACTTTTCCCATTAAACTTTTTGATCCTTAGCTGGTGCTCTGTTATGTTTCTTTTAGTTTTGCATTGACTTCTGCACACTTATGGCACCCTTTTGTCTGAATCCTCCTTGTCTCACCAAAACCATCATCTATCTCATCTTGGTTCCAATCAGACGTTAATCTGTTGGTTTAACATGTTTAAAACTAGTGGCAACATTATGTGAAGAGCTTCCCCTCTATGAGCCTTGTAAAGATCTAATCTACAATTACTCGAAGGTTATATATGACTGGCTAATTTTGTTAACCTTTGTTTTGTAAAGGTTGTGAGGTTGAGCTTGATTTGTGCATGCAGTCAACTAAGTGAAACTCATTGAGAAGAGATATGACCATCTTTTCTTCCCTAAGCTTGGTTTGATTCATTATTAAATGGATGCTTATTGTTATGCTTATTTTGTTGATGAAATTTTGAATTTCTGTCTTTCCATGTTTGACTTTTCTTATTTTGAACTGCCTCTTTATTTTCACCTAAATTTTGCAAAGTGTGCCTGTATAGTCAACCTGTCATTAGAGGTTACAGTAGTTTATGAGTTTTTGAATGATTAGCTAACGATCGAAAATTCTCTTTCTTTTGCCAGCCTTTTGATTGGTTGAAGAGGACCTTTTTGGAGAAACCAGAGTCTAAGTAGAAGCGAATGGGATGTCACAACTCATTGTGATTTTGTTTATCAGATTGCTGATGAGGGAATCAACATTTGAATAATAATGTAGTTGTAATTTTCTGATTGATATTAGTTTTGTGATGAGAATGAGTCCACCTTGGCATTACTTCTTTGGAACTTTGAAAGAAACATAATCTTTTTCAGTTTGGGAGTTGATTCCTGTGTTTCAGGAATTGTTGGTTGAGATTCTGCCTGGGAAATGAAAATAAATCAAAAGAGAAATGGCATTGGATATGAATGATTGAACATGATCAAATTCAGACTTACACCTTAGCATTTCATGATCCTTCTATGCTTTTGTGCAGTATTTCTGTTGGAACAATTCATGCTTTCCATGTTGTAATCAAGAATTAACCATTCATTTTGCATGAAAAGAGTGAATTATGAATATTCCATGATACCCTCCAATATTAAGTTGTTAAATTTTATCTCATATTTTTAAATTTCGTAAGCGAATTTAATTAAATAAATATTGTAAACTCATTTATAATACATGATGTAATTGAATAAAAATAAATATTTAATTAAATACATATGACAATCTTATTAATTCGTTTTTATCATACATTCATCTCATTAATTTCCATGACGATAAAGATAATAATTTATTTTTTTATATAATTTATAAATAATCTCAAACTAATAATTTTATGAATTCGTTTGGATAAAGATCAAGATAATAATTTATAAATAATCTAAAATTTAAGGAAAAAAATTATTAATTGAAAACAAAAACAATCCCTTAATCCACGTGTCGCTTTGGGAAAACAGTTGTAAGATATTTAGAGCTGTCAGATCAGAGTCCTGACTCCAGTTAACTTCAATAGCTAGGCAAACTCGCTCGACCTCTGTTTTCACTTTCTCTCAACATCCCCTGTTTTACTACTGTAAATTGCAGTTGATTTTTTTTTTTTGAAGTTATTTTGTTTAGTAAAGGAAAAAGAAAAAGGAATGGAGAAGGTGAAGGTGAAGGAGAAAGAGGTGGTGGAATTGTTTGAAGCAGCCAAGAAAGCTGCAGACAGGGCGGCGGCTCTTGATGGCGGAGCCTCCGAGGAAAGCCGGTGCATTGATGCTCTCTCTCAACTCAAGGACTTTCCCATCACTTATCAACTACTTGTCTCCACTCAGGTACTCTGTTTTTTTTTTTTTTGACATTTGCTCTCTGTCAGTTGGTCCCTTTTCTATAAATAATTTTTCTTGCAAAAAAAAAAAAAAGAAATTTTCATCCTTCTGTTGAATGTAAGTATGGGTTTATGTTCTTTTCTTTAATTTGTTGTTCTGCTTGGATTTCTGATTTTGCTCTGTTTTTCCCGGGAAACAAACAGTATTTTCTTTTCTTTTAAGAGAATAAATGCATTATCTTTATTATTATAATTTTACATTCTAAGATGGGGTTTGTCATTCAGGTTGGTAAACAACTTCGGTGTCTGACAAAACATCCTAGGAAGAAAATCCAGGCTTTTGCTTGTGACTTGCTGCAGATATGGAAAAACCTGGTTATCGAGAAGAAGAACAGTGATAACAACAATGGAAAATTGGGAAGCAAAAGCTCTGTTAGAGCGGAGCCGGCAACTGCAAAGCTTGCCTATGCTAAGAAGGTGCAAAAGACACAGACGAATGGCACAGCAAACCCTGAGAGAGTTGCTGAAGAAACAAATTCTGTGGAGAATAAGGTTGAAAACATAATCAAAGAAGAAAGGCAAGCTTCTTCTGATGCGAAAGCTCCTCCAGAGCTGTCTTCTATGGTGAAATGTAATGATGAATTGAGGGACAAAGTAAGAGAACAAATTTATGAGAGCTTGTGTAAGGTCGTAAGTGAGGCTGGTGATGACTTCCTAGATGAAGTAAATGCCTGTGATCCAATAAGAGTGGCTGTTTCTGTGGAGTCTGCCATGTTTGAGAGCTGGGGCAAATCTAATAGTGCTAAGAAGATTCGATACAGGTCTACCTTGTTTAACATGAAGGATCAAAACAACCCAGATTTCCGGAGAAAAATCCTGCTTGGACAAGTCAAGCCGGAGAAGATTGTCACCATGACAACAGAAGAAATGGCAAGTGACAGGAGGAAACTTGAGAACCAACAACTCAAAGACAAAGCTATATTTAACTGTCAGCGTATGGATGCTCTAACAGCCACAACCGATCAATTCAAGTGCGGTCGATGTGGAAGTCGGAAGACAACCTACTGTCAGATGCAGACTCGGAGTGCTGATGAACCCATGACAACATATGTAACATGTACAAATTGCAATAACCGTTGGAAGTTTTGCTAATGGTTCTTATGTTGCTCCATCTTCATTTTTTCTTTCCTGAGAACCATGTAGGAATGGTCATTAGGCTGCCAGCAACTGTTGTGTTTTCAGCATTTGCTGCAGTTTGCATGCTTAAGTTTAGGATAGGAGCTGTAATTAGTAGTATTAGGAGCTGTTAGTTATGAATTTTTTACTAGTTAGGAGTGGATTGTAAATTCTAACTTTTCTTTGGCTCTCTTCTCGTTTAGCTTTGTCAAAATTGTGACATTGTCAACATTTATTGAGCAACTTGTTGGATGAATGTGACAGAGCAGCTGAACCTGCTAGCCATTGTGTGGTAGTGCCGCAGTTTGCCAAAGTTGTAGATTGTGAGAACTTACATCCAGAATTCCAACTGTCTGTAAATCCTGCTTGTGGTTTCTGAGCAAAGTAATTCATGCAAAATCTAAAATGGAATTTGATTTTTCATAGAATTTCTAGAGCAAATAATAGCATCCCACATGGCATGGTCATCTTTACTTATTCTTAGTGGACAAGTATAGTTGCCAGCTAACTGGAAACCTGCCAGTGAAATATAAGAAATCCTATTGTTTTTGACTTGAAAAGAAGAATTGCAGAGAAACAATTGGCCTGATAAGTTATATTTTCAGTAGCTGAATCATTACTTGACAAAAGTCAAGGTTGTTGTAGAGACTCAGAAGGTTTGCTGCGTGCCTTGAGAGCCTGAAAAACTCTGGAACTCTTATCAAAGATCTGGGCTCTTCTGTTGTAGTCAGTAGGCTCTTTCCCTTGGTCTTCCCCCATGATTGCTTCTGTTTCCAAGCACTCTAACAGCTCCACCACTCCTTTCCTTTCCTTGCACCTTTCTCCCAGTTTTCCCACTCTCATCCACTCTTCTTCTTCAGGTTTCATCTCAGCTTCCAGTTCTCTTTCGAATTCAGCCAATAAGCCTGAATCAGAATCCACGCACCCAAGTCCTAATCCACGACCAAACCGCTGCTTTAACCTCAAACCATGACTTCCCAAACCCCTAGATGGCATCCTCAACCGACTGGAACGACCCTCGAATGATTTTGGAAACTGCTTGATGGTCTTGTTAATGGGTGGAGATGAACCAGTACCCAGAGTGCTTGTCTGACAAAGAGCGGTTGTTTCCATGTTGACTCGCCAACGCTGAAGGAGTAGTTTGTTCTGAACTTGATCTGTGGTTCTAATGAACTTGTCTGATTCGAGCCTTATGGGGTCGTTTTATATAGAGTTCGGAAGCCGATGCAACCGCTCCACGTAGCACAATGCGGTTTCAAGATGCACACGAAACATGCACAGAAACAGCGTGTCAAGACTTGGGTTGGTCCTCAATTCCTAGCAGAAAGGCACACGCTTCAAAGATCGAAGTGAACGCCCTTGTCAGCACTCAACAGGCCATGCCCTTGTCACTGGTTTGGTGCTCACATTGTCCAAGACGTAACATTTATGTCTCAAGGCCAACAGTGTGGTCCTTACATGGAGAGAAGATGAATTTGCCAAGGAACTGTCTGGGTTTTCCATGTTTGATACCAGAAGCTACATTTTGACAATCCCATCTCACTCTGTAGTACAGTTTATTTATGATAATTTTTAGCTCTGTTTGTAAAGCATCAAAATAGTTTATTTATGAATAAATTGACCTGCATTTGCATAGCTTATTAAATTAGTTATATACATAACACTCTGAATCCAATTAGTCTCTGCAATTGAAAGCTCAAAGCGCTAATGGGAGAAGACCAAATATGAACCTTAATTCAAAAGCCTAAAAATGAATTTCTACTACTATTTTAACTACCTGATGGAACTGGTCATTGCTCTAAAGAAGTTTCAAGCTCAATCAGAAAGAACATCATGCAGTTAGGTTTCCTCTGAGTCTCCTCTCAGCTGCTATAGCAGCAGCCACGGAAGGAGGCAAGTTTCTCAGACTTTCACTTTCAGTCGGCTTTTCATCAATTTTGGGCGCTGCTGCAAAGAGGGATTCCACATCTTTGAGTGTCAGAACAGGCTGGTCTTGATTCCTGGTGTTCCCAACAAAGCCACTAGAGTTCCTGCTTCTGTTTAGTTTATATATGCTCTCTTCCACTGTGTTTTTAACCTAATATCAAAAAGATAAAAATCACATAAGGCCAGAAAACCATGCATGTAGAAGCCAATGATCTGAATTTAAAAATGAAAATGAAATGAAGCAAATGTGTTAGGATCTTAGATTATCATGTTCGGTTATGTTGAACTCTAAGATATAAATCATTGAATGCCATTGTTCAACATTAAACTAGGGAGAGTATTGAAAGCCTCCTTAGGTTTCATGAGAAAGAATGACTGATAATCTGAAATTGGGTGCTTGTCCAATGAGCTTCTTAAACAAAAGCCTCTTCAGAATTTTAGAGGATGAACAAGGATAAAACATGGAGTTTATAGTTTTTTTTTTTTTTTGAAACATAACATGGAGTTTATAGTTACACACATATGCACTCACACACAACATTTATAAATAACTGAGAAATGAAGGAATTAAAATGAACCAAACACTCACTGTTGAACCTACATAGTAGTTTCTAAAAATTGACCCAGAGCAACTAATGATAACAACGTATGAAAAATTAACGGTAAAATATAATGGGATCAGCATACAAGAAAAGTGAACTTATGCCTGCCTGAAACACTAAACAACTTCAGATGTGCCCCTCATATTTCATCTGAATAAACCTATTTGGCACTAATCTGGTAAATCTCATGGAGTATGATTTTTATTATCATATAAATTTCACTAGTCAATTGTTGGGCGGAGAGATACAGCAAGAAATCCTAAATGCAAATTTAAAACATTTCTATATGCACTCTCAAAGGTACTTGCAACATGGAGACGAAATCATACACTCAACAAAATCCATACGCACATACACACAAAGGCAGCAACATGCACTCACTGCAGTCATATAATACTCAATAGATAGGTAAATACACATACTATAAAACGATGAACAAGCGTCCTATTCTCCTGCCCAATTCGATGTACCCTGCTGATTGCTTGTGCTTCTACTGCAGGATTGAGTAGTGGTTCCACAAGAATAACATGCTGTGCCTCCAAAAGATTTAGGCCATTTGCTCCATGTTGGATCAAAATCAATAAAACTTGAACAAATTTGGGTTCTGGCTTCTTCTTATGTATCTTCTGGATTCCTTTTTCACCAATTGTCTGTCCTCTAAATTCGCTGATGGCAACATGTGATTTCCTGTAATTGCAAATCTTAATAACTCAATCAATCTGATAACTGAGTTCTTTTTCCAGATAATGACAGCGCCTTACAATATTTAACTAATAATCTAATTAGGCTACAGTTTGAAAGCAGAAACTAAAGGATCTAAACAGCCACTGCAGAAGAGCCAAGCTTTTCACCTCTTGTACTAGGGTGGCACACCTTTCAAGGCATTTTCATAACTCTTCAGGTAATCAATCAGCAATGATATAGTAAAATAGCAAGCTGATAAACAGATTCTCTTACCTTCCCCCTTTTGTTCGGATGTAGGTAATGTCATTAGCAGTGAATGCATGTTCTAACACATCGAGAACATCATTCCAACTAGAGAAAACCAGAACTTTAGCTTTTGGGTCAGCAGACTTAATCCACAATATCCTTCTTGTAACAGCTTCAATCTGTACAATCATCAACAACAAGTTTACCACAACGGTCATCTAGATGTCCTGATAAAAATAGCTGGTAGATTTCTCATTTTCACTGCAAGTTTTTCTACCATGAAAGAAGTTGTGCAATCTCAAAAAGAAAAAGAATACTAGGAAATGTACCTTTGTTCCATAGGAACCTTGAACGGTCAAAGATTCTTCACCATTGTCGCCACCTTGAATTGTGTGAAGGATGGCAGAGTTAGGTGATTTAATTTGTCTATCATCTGCTAAAGCAATATTTCCAACATCTGTGTGCTGTCTACATATTGGGCACATTACCCACTTATTTTGAGATTTATTCCAATAACGTGATCTTTGCTCAGTCATTACAAATAAACCTGTAAAAGTGAAGCATGAGGTGCAAACGGATAAAATGAAAAGTTCAAAGCAAATAAAATAGTCAATATGATAAATCAATAGGATATAATAATGGAAACATGACAGGTCACCCTAAAATGGTGACAAACTGCAAATAAAATTAAAAAAAAATAAAAGAACGGATATTGACAATTGATGAGACACCATTTGTCAATTCAAGTGATTTCACAGACAAGGCGTGGATATTGACAGGTGTGCCAAATGACATTATGTTCGAAGTAAGGCTTTTGGAAGATCTTTTACAAGACTATGGACAGTGAATATTATATCTTAAAAGAACCTTATTATTTTTGGGAGGATTTTACCAAGTTATCCAGTCAACTGAGAATGCAGTTCACCACATAAGCTGAGGAAAGAAGGGCTACTAGTTCAACAGTTCACCATGTATACTAATGGCAGAAAATTACTAACAGTGACTGACCGTGGTGCAGAATTTTCCTTGACTAGCATGTATCAGTAGTATGTAGTTTATGAAACATTGTTACATTAATTTTCATTGCAAGGCTAATATCCTTAACACCAACATTTTTTTTTAGTGCAGATGGCTTTTATGGCAGGTCAGAAATCAGGACATGGAGATAGGGATGATCCAAAACTTACATTTACAGCAAGTAATGTGTCCACATTGAAATACCATCTTTTGATTGCTTAGCCTTTCTTGACAAACAGGGCAAGCTTCCCCATCAGCTTTAGGTAGACATGTACTTTTCTGTTCTATGGAAGTTGACATGGTAGTCATATCTTGAGTTAAAGCTGAATTATCAGAACTTTCCATTGGCAACTTATTTTTGGATAGAACCAACCCCTGAAAATAATTCATGTAAAGTAAGTATAATAGCAGCAAATGAGTTATGTTATTAATATAGGAAGACGTGACACAAGGAAAAAGTTGAATGAAAACAAATATTAAGAAATGCGATTTCCTTCGGGCCAAAGCTTATGAAGAGCCATAATAAAAAGAAACTAATCAAGCAATGATTTCATCCTGCCAGAGCTAAAACATGTCAACCATAAGATTGCAAAGGAACAAACTGTGGTGTACAGAGAGGAATGGGCAAAGTAAAACTTGACCATAAAGAATTTCCAGCAGACATTTTTGTGGTACCTTCAAGTAACGAAGTTTCCCTTTGATATTTGATAACAGAGTCAAGGACATGAACTTGTCGCTTGTGTTTTGCACACTAGCTGAAGCCAATTCATTTGGACTTAAGGCATCAATAGATTTATCATTTTCTGCCTCTCTTATGTGCAATCGAGTGGTTGCCATCTTGATTTCGTCATGCGCATTCAGAACTTGTGCTTGAGCAATTGCTAAGAGCCTTGCATGCCGATATTCCTTCCTCATGCCCTTAACAAGGTTACAAGAAAGGTAGGAGGGGACAAAAGAAGGAAAACAGGAAAATCAGTTTCCATAAAAGACGTGATATTTACATGAGACAAAATCACCTGAGAACTCCTTCACAACATAAGCATATAAACAGCATGCTAATACAATGAGGAAACAACTGGGTATGATTACGTCCCCCCCACCACCCCCCCCACCCCCCCCCCAAAAAAAAAAAAAGAAAAACCAATTAGTGGCAGTTTAGCAGCTAATACCAACAAAAATAATTGAATGGACCAGACCATACCTCCAGAATATGTAGCTGTTTTGTAGCTGCCAACATACCCTCCTTTCCTAACTGACCCTTGCAACAGCTCTTTATAACTCCAAGAGCTACTTCCAATTGAGAGGGAGACTTTGAGACCTATAAATGATAAGATAAAGAGAACAAAGTGTCAAAGCTACTTGTTACTTAAGAATATTGTCTTTGGCAGTATTGAAGTTCATGAAAGTAAATTTGGAATTCAAATTGACAATGGCACAGATTTCATGCAGTTTTCAAGATATGCTATGGAACATGATTAATACTAGTTGATAGACCATAGCTAAAAATACAACTATGATTTTAGAGATGGTGTCCTGGGGTTGACAAGTATACAGCCAGGTGCTATTTGATATCAAACTCCTGTAGGTGAAAAGCAGTTCTTTTGTAAATCCTAGGAAAGTCGGCCTAGGCACATGTGATTATCGACAAGTAAAGATTGAATATCAACAAGAAGCAGACCAAAACTAAATAAATTAGAAAGAAATTAAAAAGGAGAGAACCAAAATAGAAAAACAACATATAAAATCAGAACGGTGATGACAAAATATGTGTTAGAGAGGCAGCTGTCACAATCTTATGCCTAAGGTAAGCATTAAGATATAAAGTTGGCCAGTGCTAGAGCTCAACACTGTAAGGTATAGCAATATCAAGTATGTAGATTCTCAAGTTCATCAACTTGTCAACCATGATTAGTGAAACCTAATACACCTAAAGAATAAAATTCAGATGAGATAAAGTAACCAACCACTATTGTTTCTTGAACATCTCTCTTCAGTTCTTTATTATCAACATCAGATAAAGTTGAATTTTTATTTGGCTGTGATAAATTCCAATAAAAGCGATTTAGGGCAGACTTCTTCTTCTGCAAATCTACTGCCTCTTCGGCAGAAATAATTATATCTCCATCCTTTTTGTTAACACGAAAGAGCCTTGCCTCATAATCCTGGTGCAAGAAGTTAAAAATGTAAAGAATGTGAAACAGTTTATAGTTGTAAGGTCAAACATCAACAAGAACAAACAAGTTTTGAAGCAAACCTGGAATAAATCCTCTAGTTCACAATGAACACAAATGGGGCCATCACCAAGGACCTGGCAATTACGGCAGTATCTCACCCTTTCAATATCTTCCTCGTTTGGTCTTTCCATTGTTTTATCAATTTCTAAAAGTCGATCAAGCAATTTTCCCCTAACGGATTCCAATAGATCTAAACCAGTCTGGATGTGATACTTTAGAGCAGTAATACTCTGAAACCTGTAATAAACCCAATAAAAGCTGGTCACTATCTGGAAAATAGCATCTAATTAAATTATAACTATTACAATATATTCCATCAGAAACTTTTAAAAACGTACAATATACTAATTACAATGCAAAAAAGCAACAAAATTTTAATAGCCTGCTTAGGGAAGAACCCCATTTTGCAACTGCAAACCTGTTTCTGATTAAAAATGATATATGAAAAGTGTTCTGTTGAACAGTATAAATCAGCAGATTCTTGAAATGAAAAACATGCATTAATAAGGCAGGTTTAAGTTACAATTGAATGAGCAGAAAGAATAAGTTATGGTGTATAAATATTCGCAGCACTGCTCAGGAAAGGCAATTCTGAAAACTAAGATCATCACTAACCAGGAAGACATCCGCAATGAGCGTCGATTTTTAAGAGATCCTGCGATAGCCTCTTCAATCTTTCTGATTAACTCGTTAGAGAAGTCCTTATTTTGCTCAGCATGATGAAGAGCTTCCAACCACCAAACTGTATCTTCATTTTTGATATCACTAAATGCATTACAAACCTGCAAAAACATAATTGTTAATCATCCAAAGTGCAGTAGATGACAAACAATTGCAAAGCAAACAGCAGGATATAGAAATCTACAACTAAGAAGGCTATTATTGCAACTGACAATTACCACCTTTGGCTTAACATGTTCTATAGAACATTCCATAATTTTAATTTAAATCAAGACGTGGCTTTATTGACAATGTAAAGGATGTAAAAATCAATTTTTGAACAATAAAGGTATGACCTATTCTTCTGGAAGCAGATTTTTGTTGCCATCAGGAATCTATCATTCCAACCTGACTAGAACCTTGTGACATGATTAAAGAGAAAACACCCTCAGAGGGCCATACACCAGCATGGAAAGAATCCTTCCTTTTCCAGAAAAATAAAGAAAAAACTGTGTTTGTGGGAGAGTGCAGCAATAAGGAAAAACAAGGCACTGCCTGTTGTATCCTCTTGATATTACTGCAAGCAACAATCATGCCTATTTGTTGAGTTGAGTGAACTATAATGGTCCTGTTTATGCAAAGTGACCTTTCAAGAGGTTGGAAAAATATTTTTGATTTTTCGAGGTTATATGTGGTAGGAAACAACTACATTTTGGCTTCCCTATGTGCTGATTACATTGCCACAAATATGCTACTGAATGGGCATGCAGATGAGAGAGAGCAAGTACTACAAGCACAAAGTACACTTGTAGAATATAGCATGACATGTAAGTTACAATCGGCAAGTAGCATCAAATGACAACACCTACATCTCAACTAGTATGGCTGTGCAGATGATACATATTGTCCAACATTTATCATGTATCACATACCAAAATGTTAAGGAAAAACATGGATTATACCTGCATGTATGATTTCCTGAACTCTTGCTGAGCTGCAGATAACTTTGTAGTGAACGCTGATAGGTACCTCTGTTTTAAATTCTCACAGTCTATTCTCAAAGATTGTTTGTTTAAAGTTCCGGATGACACATGGCACTGACCATTAGAATCTTGGTCATTATTTATGCCATTTTCTGATAGGTCAGATGCTATATCTGGTAGATTCCCAGCATTGATTTCTGAATTCTCTTGGTCATAAAGTTTCTGGCTCTTCACAGAACTTTGATCACACAATTCATTACTGTGGGCCTTGGAGGCTTTCTCAGAGCTTCCAGAGAACTGCTGCATCTCTACTGGAAGTTTCTCCAAGCTTGTAACCATTTGGAGTATCTCAGCAAGATTGTGATGAATGTGAATATTCAACAGAGGGTCCAGGCGAAAATCCTCAGAGTGCTCTTTAGTGATATCCAGTGCTTCCTTGTACAATGATACTGCTTGAGAAAGTTTCTCCTCTATTATAGCTATTCCTGCAAGCCCATTTAAAGCACTAACTAACATCCGGAGCGCTTCCTCTCCTTCTGTCTTGGTCTTGCTTATAAGAACCTTCAAAAACAATATCACTCTTAATGTAAAGTACCAAAAATAAAAGCTTTTGCAGCAAATTTCACAAAATGTTTAACCCACATTTAATATTTCCTCCATGGTCATTGGGGCCTGTTGCAGAGAACGCAGCCCGAAGCTTCCTACTTGAGG
Organism: Theobroma cacao; assembly: GCF_000208745.1. Lineage (NCBI taxonomy): Eukaryota > Viridiplantae > Streptophyta > Magnoliopsida > Malvales > Malvaceae > Theobroma > Theobroma cacao. The sequence goes on from NC_030859.1 coordinate 21,573,309, forward strand.
GTGACAACAGGCTTGGCGAAGCTTCAAGAGTGAGTTCAGCAGCTTTGCAGCTTCTGTATGAGTGATGAGAGGATCGAAAGTCACACCAGAACAAATACTACCTAGAAAAGTAAATATGAATATATAAGACCTAAATTCATTTTCTGACTTTAAGTTGGTACATTACTGATAAATGTCTCTTAAATAAAGTCATTGTACAACTACCAACAACCTGGGACTTCTCTTTTCAGGAAATCTTCTTTCAAACTTTCAAGAACTTCACTGGCATAACTCACACATGTTTCATGTTGCCTTTGATAAAAGTGTTCTTCAATTGGTGAGAAAGTGAGCCAAGAGACACATTCCTCTTGAGGGGGAAGCTGCAATTCGTCTGCAACATGTACTTTTGACGAACGCCACATGATTCGTTTAAACAATTTATGTGTGAATTCCATTGCTCCTCCTTCTCTCCTCTGCAAAAGGAGCAGAATAAATATAAAATAAAAATTTGGAAACTGTAAGAGACTATTTAAAACCACTTCAGGATTTAAAGAAGAGCCAGAGGAACATTCAGTGAAAAGATGCTAGTCAATATTCACAAAGAACAGTGCATTGTGGGTGAAACAGTAAGGTCATAGTTTGCTAGCAGTATCTGATAAAGTTTTCAAATAAAATTTCTAAAAGACATGTCAGTCACAAGCTAGCAGCATACACAATTTAGACCTACAAGCAATATCATCCACAAAGGACCATCCATGGAACATTATTGGGAAATTTTATACAGCTATTGCAATCCAAATCATCCAAAAAGGACCATCCATGGAACATTGCGCAGGATATTTAAGACAGTTATTGTTTTACCCAGGGTATAATGTTCTTATAAAGAACTTATATCAAGAGTGAATGCTCATAGAAGACAAAGAAGCTTATAGTTTTTTTTTTTGGAAGGGAGAAGCTTATAGATTAAAGATAGCCGGTTAGTTCTCTTACTTCTTGTTACATAAAAGCATCCCTTTTATAGGACTCTGAACTTGTACAACATTCAAGGCACAATATCTATAAGTATGATTTCATTCTTATTCTTCTTTATGCTAGGGGAAGAATTTACTTCAGATGGCATGACCTACTTCACTGCCGTATGTCACATACCTTTTACATGCCTGTTCTTTCAGAGCAAACTCCTGATGTTCCAGTTTATTGCAAGATATTAATTCACTTGCATACTTCTCATTGTTAAATTAGTAGGTACATAATCAGAACTACTACATCCAAAAGCTTTTGTTAGTATTTATTATGCAGCTCATGCCATCAAGAAATTTTAAATTTTTTGACAGCTTGTGATGTCAAAATTATAATATTATATAACACGACAAATGCCTTTATTTGCCATTATAAGAAAGATTGGCACCTATTTAAGTGTACATTGGAGGCCGTCATGCACATATGTGAATGTTGAATACATACAAAGTTAAGATAACTTCATACCTCATATGGATCTCGTATAACTTCCACCCACCACCTTGAAACATTGAAAGGACTTAGTTTCAGGAATCTTAAAAGTCCATATAAGTCATCAAGTTTGCGTTGTATAGGAGTGCCTGTAATACACCAGTGATGCTTAGCATATAGCCTCATGGCCATTTCTGTTGCAGCAGCAGTATTACTCTCCACCATTTGAGCTTCATCCAGACAAATCCTCCACCAAAATATTCTGGTTAGAAGAGTTGGAATGACAGGGTACCTACCAAAAAGACAGCCAGTTATCATCTTGAAACATTAAATTTCGAGGCAGCCAGGATTGGAGCTAGAATATTAAGTCAACAGAGGCACATTCTTGTTAGTTGAAAATTTCATTTAATCTTTTCTAATTATTTCTATTTTCTTTTTGGAGTATGTAAGCTGCTCTAGCAAGTTCTTTTCATAAAATTACTGTAAGAATGCACTAAATGTTGTTATAGTGATTATATATATATATATATTGAAAGAAACTACAGGGATTGGAGGGAAAAAAAATTGAAGGTAAGCAATTAAGCACTGAAGAAATCAGAAAGATCATTGACAAAAAGGTCAAAATAAAATTTTGGAAGAGCCTGGATACGTCCATGAAGGCAGCTCCAAGCATTCGAAGAACCCAGTCAATCTCAGAAGCAATGTATTTTAGTAACAACTTGAGGACACTTTTGAATAAAAAGCCAATAAGATATCAAATGCTCATTTTGAACAAAAAACAATAAATCAGAAGTTAAGAAGGAACCTCTTCTGGAATCTCAAGAAGCGTCGATCACCTTCATGCCTGTCAGAGTCGTGAGAGAGGTCCTCTTTGAGTACATCATATGTTGTTAATACAATGTCAGCACTGACAAGTTCATTGATATCCACTCTAGATGCATTTGAAAGAGAAGGGTTTCTCACACCTTCATAGACACAAGTTTTTAAGGAACCTGGACGTGTATGACTAAGGATAACAATAAAGTAAAAGAAACATATATAAGTATCTTTCTTTAATGAAATCAAAGTTAAAGGGAATGAAGTAATCCAATACAACAATCCTGTGAACATGTAAATATTATTTCAAGTAAATCGACTCACATATAAGATCTATCAACATATTTCAATTTTTCATCAGAATGAAATGAAAGTAATTAAGATGTCATGCATGAAACTGGCTTTGATCTATGATTTGTAGATTCATTTTCAATATTATGGTTTCAATTTCAACTCCAATGACTCATAATTTCCTGAATGCATTAACAATGGAAGGTTACTTTGACAGATCAATGTTTCATAAATTGCCTACACATGGATCATCCTCATTTTTCCAGATCTGTTTGGTACTTTCGTCATATTGGGCACCTGCCTTTTAGGAAATCATCAAGTTTAAGGGACTTCAGGGCAGACCAGAAAGAAGGCCTCCCTTAGTACCACAAGCTTGTAAACTTGTTGTCTTACAATTGATGCTGAGAGATTAGAGTTCAGATGAGGTGAGGCTACTAATTCTTCTAATCAGGGCCTTATAGAGAAAAGGTTGCATCAGGATCACAACAAAGTCTTAATCGATTTGAGCTCTATCTTACCATTAGAAGATGTCATATGCCCATAACTTCCAACATCCCAGTTGCTCATAGAAAACCATGTTTGATTGAATCAGCAGATAATTCATATATTTTAATACTTTTCTTTCCTTTACAATCAGATTGAATTAAGTTAAATTGGGCAAAATGATAAGCAAATTTCTTCATTCTCCAAAACCATAAGTTTACTCACCAAGACAATGCAAAATTTAATATTATTATAGTCCTATGGATACTGAAATTTGGAAGTGTACAAAATGAAGTCAAGGAAAAAAAATTTTACCGTATAATCTCATCGTGCCATTGGGATAATATAGGAGCTGGACAGACTATAAGAGTAGCACCTGATGCAATGGGAGAGTCAGTAGCTTGTAGTAGCTCTGAACATGGCTGGCAGATATGTTCTCCCTCTCTGACAACAATATTGGTTATCTCTTTCCTTCTTTTCGGCTTTTGCAGTCCTTGTTCATCGGCACTTGCACTGGCTTTACGAGCTTTTCCTCGAGGTGAATAACCAACACACTCTGAATGTTGCCAAGCATCACAGATGTCACACTGTACCCATAATCCTTTATATTTGCGGTTTTCACTTACAGCTCCACATATGCACTCAACACGCTCCCTTTTCAACCTTCTGAGACTAATTTTCTCATCCATAGTAACCTCTGCTTCAGTATCCTTACATACACCACCTTCAGATGATGGCTTCTGGTGTGCGAAGATGCAAGCAAGCAGTTCAACAGTCTTCCCCAAACCCATTTCATCTGTGATATTCATAATGACCACCACCAAAGCAAGCAGAGTGAAATCAGATTTGTGGATAAATATCAGCTTTAAACAATATATATATAAAAGGAAAATCAGCATAACTCTTCAGGAATTAAAAATCCAAAAAGAGCCCCAAAATTTTTGGAGCATGCACCAGACAGTAGCATACAAAGAATTGGAATAATTTGTAGTGTCAATATCTAGGTAGGCTAATAACCAAGCAAGACTAGATTCCCATGTTACTTTTGAGCACCACAATCTCACAAATCGGGGCATATACAAGTCAAACTTAAATGAACCGACCAGAGAGATGCTGAAGTAGTGAAAGATGCAGAAATGATGTCTATATTGCATAACACTGTAACTACTGTGGCAAAATTGCTATGTCTCTGAACTATTGATCACAGCGGGAGAATCAATTTTATAACGAAAACTTTCAATCCCCTGAGAAGTTGATAGGCTATGCATGCAAAAGTTTTCATTCCCTATTACTATTAAAACTTCAGCACTGTATGAATATAAATATGTTGCAAGGATTGCAAGAGTTTCTGGAAAACTGACACATACTAAACAAACTTACCTACCCGCTAGAATACCGCCATAGACATATGGAGAAGTGGACTCCAAATGCCGCGAAACATTTCCACTGAAGACATAATCTCACACAGTAAGCAAGTGAAGATATAAAAAGGTATTTTTTATTTTTATTTTTTAGGGGGTGGTACTGGGGGATGGGAAAAACTACAAGCCACAACTGACAGAAACAATTTAAGGACATCCTTTTCAAGTACAATGCTAGTTGAAGAAAGAAAACCATACCCAAATGGATTAAAGTACATTTTTGAATAATCATCCAGAAAATCCACTGGTATACACAATGGAGAAGACAACATGCTCCTTTCCCATTCATCCAGACTTCTTGAATCTCCCTTCTCTCTTTGTACCATCCAATAAGCTGCACGGCGCTGATATGGTCTAAGAACAGGGAGCAAGTCAGGAATTTCATCCTCAAGCATTGAGTTCTCTCTGCACAGGAGACATACAAGTAATTTGATTTCAGTATTGCACCGCAATAGGAAGCTGGAAAGGAACTACAACAGTTATGCACCACTAAATAAATCTACAATAAAATAATTGGTCAACTCACTTTGATGGCTTTATGGCTTCGTAAAATCCAGAAACATCAAACCTCGCACGTTTCCCAGGTCGGGAAGTTTCTTCTTCTTTCACTGGATACACATCAACTTCCATGTTCATTGATTCACTAATTCCATACTTAGCCTCAGAAGTCATTACTTCAGGACGTAACCAAGCCATGACATTCATCATACTCTTTTTCCAAAGTTGCCTCGTGTTCTCCATGAGTGACTCACAATTTTCAAAAACTCTCTTTAGTATCTCCACCCTCACTCTGAGAGATGACAAGCTCTCTGAAAGCATTACTCCCATCACTGGCCTCAAAGTCACAAATTTCAAACTTGCTAAGTGCACAAGAGAAGAAATACCTTCATCAAGACCATCAAAACTCCCAGATAACATCACTGATTCCATCTCCGCACCATCATTCATGTTTTTCTCTACAAATTCCAAAGATACATCACTGGAAGATAACACAGGCCAATGTCCTAGTTTAATACGACTGATAAACTCACAGACATTACAAACTCGAAACCTTAAGGAGTACTTGGAGTCCCCATAAAAGTCCTCACTGATTCTATAACCAGCAAACCCTTCTCTCAAATTCAAATCAATCAGAACAACCTCAGATATATCAAGATGCTCATCCGAATGCCAAGAAGTCTTATCAATTTCTACAAAGAATGGTTTTTCTGTATCCACGAGTTCCTCCTTTCCTTTTTGCCCGTTTTGGTTTGCTTCCTGTTTGTACAAATCTGGTTCGGCATTACCATTGGTCTCTATAACTAAGGCGCCCGATCGACGTGGATTGGATTGCTTTTTCCTACCCATTGTTCTCACTACAAACCAAATAGAAACTAGATAAACGTACAGAAAAAATGCAAACAAAGCCAGAAGCTTAAGAGTGTATCAATAGCCAATTCAAGCAACTGCCAAAGTTCTTTTGATGCAAAGGCATACCCAGATCATTAGCACATGCCAAAAGCAATAAACAAAAGTTGAAAGCAAAGAAACTCAATCAAATAAGCAGAAATATAAACGGGAAAAGGAGCAAATTGGATGGAAACAATGCAAAAAAGCTAGAGAAAAGAATATAAAACCTGAGAAAGAGAAACAAAAGCAATACCTGGAACAGGTTAAGGTAGAATTTGGTTGCATTAGAAAAAGGTGCTATAAGGAGAAAGTTTCGGATTTGAATTGTGAGGTTTGAAGGAAGAACATAGGCAGACGAGTCAAGACTGCTGGGAGACTGCAACTCACGCGCCAAGTGCGAGTTGCCAAAGTCGGTAACTCGAAGATGGATTTGTTTTGTTTTATGGAACTTCTAATTCCCAAGCAAGGCGTGGCCAAACTCACACTCACTTATTCGAATGGAACACAACACCGCCAAAAGAAAGCTTTTTTATCTTATTGGTCTGTCATTTATTTCAGTGACAGCTTCCAGAATGGAATTACCAAAAGACCCAGACGGTTGTCCTTCGGCCTCTTGGTTAATACATTTGCCTCTGCTTGCTCCCTCCCAAGTTTTAACTACAATCAGAGAAAACCCTAAAGAAATTTTCTAAAAGAAAAAAGACTGTGGGTTAGGGTTTCAGCTACAGAAAGGAGAAGCAATGAAAGGGGGAAGGAAGAATCTAAAGAGGGCAGCAAAAGACCAAAACTTGAGCCTTCAACATGGCCAAAGCATTATGCAAGTGCTGTCTTTAAGGGGATCCAATCTCATTGAGGTACCCATTGCTTTTCACTTCACAAACTTACTGTCTTTAAGCTTCAGAATTTTCTCATACTGCAAATAGATTATCAGCTAAAGTCTGGTTAGTAAGCTATCAAAATGCATAGCTTGAGTCTGGGTTTTCAACCAAAGCCACGCTTATTTTATTAGATGAAAGCATGGGGCTTTGTGATTATCTGAATTTTATGCAAGGAGAAGTTTAATCATTAAAAAATTAGATTTTTTGTTTTGTAATATCTTGTGTTAGGACTATATTCTATGAGTAGCACAATGTATCATAACGACTCTGTCATAACTTCCTCTTAATGTCACAGGTGCCATTCATTAAGGTTTTTTCTTTTGATAAAATTGTTACAATTCTGTCATGGTTGTTTTCTTATTAAGGTAGTGGATGCTCGAGGAGGGAAATCACTAGCACTATTTCCAGCTAAATTTCAGAAGAGCTTGTGGATAAAACGAGGTTTGTTCCAAATAAATATCACTTGAGCTTTTTTTAATGAAATTTATCAAGGTTTGCTTCATTTGAAAATACAAAAATCTCAACAAGCATCTACAGTCATTTTGGAATCTCAGTGATCATCTGCTATTACTTGGTTTGTAATTGTGTGTTACTCTTACTCTTTTATTCCTTTCTTGATGTCATATTTTTCTCTGTGCTTCATGAGTTCCTCAGCTAAACCGTTCAGCTGATTGGTTGCCTCTTAGATCCAACAGTTACATTGTGTAGTTCATATTTCCTCAATTTTTTTTTTCTTTTTTCTCTTTAGGTAGTCGCCTAAACCTGGGAGTAAAACTCATTGGCTGTAGGCACTGTAGGAAAGTGATTACTTTTGGCTTAATGAATCTGTCAAGGGTTTTCTTTTCTTCTTATTTTAACATGTGTTCAATATGTTTTGATTGCTTCTTCAATTTTTAGGGAGTTTTGTTGTAGTTGATGAAAGTGGAAAAGAAAAGGCGCTTGAGTCTGGTAGCAAGGTGGCATGTATTGTTTCTCAAGTTCTGTTCTATGAGCAACTTCGTGCACTACAGAAATCTCCAGAATGGTGTGTTTTCTTAACAACTTAAAGTTAGCTTGTTGGAATACTTTTCATAATCTATTGTTTTGCATCTTTGCTTATTCTAGTCTTAGTAATTGGGTTCTAGATATTTAAACCAGACAATCTAAAGGTTTGATTGATGGGTGCTGCATTTGCTTGGGCTGGCAAATTTGAGGTGGTCAATATTTCATTTATGTTTGTGATTGCCTAGGGTCTCTCTCCTGATTCTTTTTCTTGTTATATCAGTCTTTGCAATCTGCCCATTTATCTTCATTGACTAACCAACCGTGCATGTCAGTTAAAGGTGACAATGTTTAATGTCCTGCATTCTGATTTTATTGATAGCGTTCTTATCTAAATCAATTCCAACTGAATCCTTCTTTACCTGCTCAATTCAAGATACTCAATCCCCATCCAGTTTTCTACATATCAGGCAACTCCCATAATTCTTCCTTAGGAAGGGTTTGCATATGACTTCAACTTAAGGAGCTTGTTAGTTACAACTTGTGCACTTGCCATCCTATTAAATTGTTGTGACCTCCAGATACTTCTGCATATAGTTTCCTGTTATGAATCTCTCATCAAAAGAATTAGGAGCATGCAATTTGAAGGTGTTAGAAGGACTTATATATTAATGCAGATATGCCTGCTTCTACCACTCAACTGTCCTCTGGTCTCAAATTTCTAATCTTGAGATTGAGTTTTAATTATTTTTCTGATATTCTTGCTTGCAATTGCAGGCCTGAAAATTTCAAATCCTCGAATCTGGATGATTTAGTTGAAAATGATGGTGGTGCCACCTCAGAATGTTTGCAGAGACATCCCTCCCAGCAAGAAGTGGAGGATGAGTTAGAGTCAAGTGATGATGATGGACTTCCTCCACTAGAAGCTAATCTGAACAGAATCAAGCCATTTGAGCTGCAATCAGACAGAGAATCAGACTCAGGATCGGATTCAGATTGATTAATGATTATAACATACTAATATAAACTAAGATAAACCAATCTTCCAATTTTTACTGTTGATTTCTCATGTAAAAAAATGACATGAAGTGGGTCATTTCTAGTACCCAAACGTTCTTACACGATTAAATGTGTGTCAGCTTCTTGTATTGTAATCTTTGATAGTTTCCAATGTAGGAAAAATCTTGTGTTGAGAAAAGAAAACAACCCGCAACAAGGGTTCATTCAGTTTTGTTAAAGTTTAAACTCCGGTGTTCCTCAGTTTGCATGTCTTCATTTTTCACTACTTACATAAGAAAGGAGGTTGATGGCCATTCTTTTGTTTTCAGTGCCTCTGGGTTTTTGTTGTTATACCTTTAATTTACTGAAGGTGTTCATGTGTCTTTTCAACAAATAAATCTCAATTATCTAAGAAAAATTACATGCTCCTACTATGACTCTGAAAGTGAAGGAGAAGTAAAGGAAACGGGAGGGGAGGGGGTGGCAATGGATACTGCTTCCGGTGGCAACGCTTGCGTTTAACTTTAAAACGCAGGCTATAAGGAATGAGAAAGACAGACAAGGAATTGGGTGCCAGCAAAAAATGTATGGAAGTTGGCGGGGAGCAGAAAGCGCCAACGTTTCCGGGAACTGCCACACCACGTGGCATCAGCTCTGTCATGCTTTTAAAACCAAAAGCAAAGCCGTCTGTTGTGTTGTTAAGAACCCAAAGACAAAGACTTGCAGTTGTAGATATTATTTTAATTTGGAAAGCTCTGCCTGTTTTTCTCTAAAAAATCCTTTTTAAGTTTAAGGTCGTAAGAGAAACAAGGAAAGACCAACTAAAATGGCGGTTGCAACATTTAGAAGCGGGCGATTGCCGCTGTTTCATCACCCTCAGTTGCCTAACAAAGCAGCAGCAGCAGCAGCAGCAGGTTGTTTAAGAAGGTCGGGTGTTGGATTAAAGAAGCTAAACGGGCGTTCCAAATCCAGGGCCTTGTTGCTTTTTGCCCAAAACTCTCAACCTTCTCAAACGCAAGAACAGGATCGATTCTCTTCTCGCTTCCAAAGTACGTTAGCCACCACTTTCTTTGCCCTTCCTTTCTGCAACATAATTCAAGTATCCATCTTTCTTTTATACTATTGTTAGATTAGTACCCTTCTTCTTCCTCCTGTTTCGCCTTACAAGTGCAAATATTTCAGCTTTGATTATGGATTCACTGCTACTGCTACTGCTCTGGAATTGGAAAATTTGATTACCATAAATCTTGTCCATGATAGTTTTGTGTTCATATCATTATCAGGTAGTATTGAGAACTTACCCCAATTGGTGGAGGACATTGTCCGGACATCTATAAGCACAGGTCCACGAGGAGCCCTAAGACTAGCTCAAGGTATTCAAGCATTTGTCGGTGTTGGTGGGGAATGGCTTGCTGATGTCTCTAGGGTATTTTGCCTCTTCTTTTAAAGATACTTGCTTTACTTGCATGGGCCTTTCTTTTCTTTTTCAAAGATGCTCATGTTCTTGGGTTATCCTTACCATTTGCAATTATGATTCCCCTAAATTATTTGCAGTCCACAAATACATCTACTCGGATACCATCTGAATTGCAGCTTGGGTTGCTTTCGCCACTTTACTTAAGGAAATTGTTTGAACGTATGGGTGCAACCTATATCAAATTAGGTCAGGTAAGTCGTAGGCTTCGATTATTTTTTTTTTTATAAGATTCTTACTGATCATAAACTGCTGATAGAACTCAAATGACATTATTGTTCATTGATACCCAATTAAAGTTGCTCAACTTCTTAGATATGTTGTGGGAGATGGCATCATAATTTTGGTGATTCAGTGTAAAAAGAATTTCCAACTTAAATCTTCTTTGAATAAAATTGTTTCTACTGCAATTGTCATATCTTTCAGTTAATCTTCTTGCGTAAAATGTTACATAATTTCTCATCTTAGATTATTTTGCCAGTTCGTAGCATCTGCACCTACATTATTCCCACCAGAGTATGTTGAAGAATTTCAGAAATGCTTTGATAGAGCTCCTGCAGTTCCATATGAAGACATCCAAAGGATCTTACTTCAAGAACTAGGGAGACCAATTGATAGCATATATGAATATATTGATCCAACACCAATTGCCTCAGCCTCTATAGCACAGGTCTTAAATCTTTCTCTCTTTTTCGTAACACTCCCTTCCCCTTTCTTTATATGTCCCCAAAATTACTTTTGTTATTTATAGTAAGTGTGTGTAATTATTGATTAGAACTGTACATTATCATGCCTAGGTACATGGTGCAAGGCTTAGAGGCTCCCAAGATGATGTAGTTATAAAGGTGTTGAAACCTGGAATTGAGGACATTTTGGTGGCAGACCTGAACTTCATTTATGTAGTGGCTCGAATATTGGAGTTCTTAAATCCTGAGTTAAGCCGTGCTTCACTGGTAAAAATGGAATTACAAACTTTCATATAACCTTGTCATCTTTATTTGATTATTATGGCTGTTATCTTATCTTTTTTATTATTTATTTATTTATTTTTAAAGATTTAAGTTGGAGGTAGGGGAATAGAACACCAGAACTATTTTTTGGAGGTAGACCTTACCTACATGACTAGGTATTTGATTCTTTTTTTTTTTTTTGCTCAGTGCCGAGGTATTGATTTGCTTGTTAATTTTCGATTTGCTTCTTAGCATTCTTTTGACTTAATAGCATGTTTGCTACTAATCACTGAAACAACAGCAGCTTAGGATATTTTGGCATCTTATTGAGTCCTCTTCTAATTAATCACTTTTCTTGTAAAGTTCTGATTTTGAAATGTTTTTATTATAAGATATTTCTCCTTTCAGTAGGTTGGTATTGTTAAAGACATACGGGAGTCTATGCTTGAAGAAGTTGACTTCAATAAGGAGGCTGCAAATATTGAATCCTTCAGGAGATATCTTGAAGCCATGGGATTAACAAGGCAGGCAACAGCTCCGAGAGTGTACAACCATTGCAGCACACGACGAGTTTTAACCATGGAGAGGCTATATGGGGTTCCTCTTACTGATTTAGACACTATAAGTTCACTTGTCTCTAGCCCAGAGAATAGTCTTATTACTGCACTTAATGTCTGGTAAGACATCAATGATCCACATACTATGAAATTTGTCCGTATATGAGGCATAGGATTCCAGTTGAAGCACTTATGCTGTTGACATGAATAATATATGCAGGTTTGGTAGTTTACTTGCTTGTGAGTCCTTTCATGCTGATGTGCATGCAGGCAATTTATGGTTATTGCGTGATGGTCGTATTGGATTTCTTGATTTTGGTAAGTTGGTTTTCCTTTGCATCAAGTTTATCCAACTTTAATCTGATCTACACATGAAAGCAATATCGTGTTTCTCAATACATTATTTAAATGTATAGGTATTGTTGGACGCATATCACCAAAAACATGGGCTGCCATGGAAGTGTTTTTGGCATCTATTGCAACTGAAGAGTATGAGTCAATGGCAGCTGCCTTGATTGAAATGGGAGCAACCAATAAGGATGTTGATGCTAAGGCCTTTGCAAGAGACTTGGAAAAGATATTTTCATCTATACAGGCAAGCATATACCAAGATGCTTACAAAATATAAAAGTGAACAAAATAAAATAATATCCTAAGAAGTGCATGTGCATGCATGCACACACCCACACAAACACTCATGAGAACCCATTTAAACAGCTGAAGTATTTTGCTGTTAACCTAATGTTTCTTTCCCTTTAACTGACATGACTACTCTGTTGTTAAATACCCATGGATAATTGAGCCATTGGTACCTAAGCTATTGGCGCACCATCAAAGACTTAAGGCATTACTGTTTCCTTGAACACAGTAACCATCAATTTTATAGGTATCACTTCAGGGGATTATGAAGGATCTCTGTTCAATGGTGGGAACCTAAAGAACCCTTATTTTCTTAGGAATAAATAGATTATTTTTACTGAAAGATTCATAGCTGACGGATGTGTGCTAGCGAAGATCCCTTTACTAGTTATCTGTTGTTGTGAATTTCCTGGTCAAATTTTCCCTTTTTCAAATTCTAAATTAGTGCTTCATCTTTATTCATGCAGGAACTTGATACGGAGATTGTTGTTGCCACTGCTAGGGGGACAAATACAAATGCAACTGCTGTCTCTGCAAATGTAATTGTTGATGAGAGGCAGATGAATGCACTCTTTCTTGATGTGGTAAGCGGTTTTCTCACATTGAGTCTCAATTTCCTTTTGTAGAGATCTAGTACTGCTGTAGTTTGTTAGGTATATTTACCTGGTGATGGCATGTTCTTGGAATGTATAAACATTGGCATATTATTAGTTGGCTCATTTTAATCCCTTTGGTTACTGCCTGCTGGCCTACCGATCTATCGATGGAAGCCCCTTACTGTCCTTATCATTCAGTAAAAAGGAAAACTTGTAGCTCACTTTTTTGAGTTTTCTGAATATTTGAATCAGGTAACAGTCACTCTGGTCCTGACCACATAGTGAAGCAAATTATTCTGCTGTGAATTGTTGAAGTTCTTTAAGAGTAATGGCGACCTTCATGGATCTGCTTAATGGTGATAATAATCTCTAGCCATTTCTATCTTTTTGTCTCTGTGCAGGTTCGGGTGAGTGAATCATATGGACTGCGATTTCCAAGGGAGTTTGCACTTCTAATGAAACAGCTCCTATATTTTGACCGGTATACGCGGTTGCTGGCCCCCAACTTGAACATGCTTCAGGACCAAAGGATATCCATCGTGTCGAATAGAAGAAGCAACTATAGGGACAACTTCAAATAGATTATGCAATTGTAGATGTATTGATGTCAATTTATCTTATATTTCTCTTCTTCTGTTTTCACCTTTCCCCCCATTTATCATACAGCTTTATGTATATGCAAGGAAAAAGAAACAGGGGTACTGAATAGTTGGGTTTACTGTATGTTTTATATAGTACATTCAGAAATTGGAAAAGAGATTTATGTCCCTAATACAGGGTTGGAGTTGCTGATTAACTCAAAATTTGTATGAAGTTTAGCACATGGTTGATCATCTTAAAAGACTTACGTTAGTTTGATTTTAACTTCCCGAAGCTCGTATGATTGGTCTTAAAGACATCAGCTATGGTTAGAGAACGGTTACCAGAAGCAACTTCTTATCATTGCTGGTTATAGAGTTCCAAATCTTATGTTTTCCTTGAATGTTTGGTGATAACTAGTTACACCAAATGGAGCTAAACACATTCCAGGTGAACTAAAGACATTGCACAGCTAAGAAAGATGAGGATAAGCGCAACAAAAGATATACATTAAATCTCATTCTGTAAATATAAAAAGATGAGATGTCTTTCCTATCATTTATACATGATCCAGGATCAACTATACTTTACATGAATAAACAAATCAAGTAAATGTATCCTGTATAAGCGCCTTCAGAATCATAAACCAAAACCTTAGTTCTGCTTCACTTCTCTTCTCTAATACAAAGCAATCAGATCAATCCCATTCCATCCATGCTGCTCCTTTTTCATTTCGGAGTCTCAACTTATGGTGATTCTTCCATTTCAGCACATAACACTTCAAAGCTTCAATCATGGAAATAGGTCACTGAGCCTTTTCAACTACTGCAACTTGCCATGAAAATTTAGCCCTTGCCAGATGCAATTACCTTGGAAAAATATTACTCAGCTATTTAATCCTGAGCTTTTGCCAGAGATGGATGGTCCAAATCCATTTATTATTAGACTTGGTGAAGCATAGCCCATGAGTTGATGAAGTGGTGAACCTCCAGTTCTTGGTGGCAACTCTTCAATTCCTGAGGACACTTTCTCCGACCTGGACATATTCGAGGAAGACATAGCTGAATCAAAATTTTCCACTGAATTCTTATGTTTGTTTCGAGACTGCTCCAAAGCAAAGTCCTTTTTCTGTTCCAGAGGTTTTGAAGAACTAAAGGACATATTTCTGACATGAGGATCACCCTGAAGATCATGAAATTGTGCATGAGAAACAGGACCTCCATCAGGGGAGCAGCTACAAGATGCTGATGTTGAAATTCTTACATCAATCACATCTCCACAGTCCTCAGTCTCACTTGGTGGAGGTTCTGCAGCAACTAAGTCATAAGGAACTATATGCATTCCTTTTTGAAGCGAAAACTTAAGTACCTTTGAACAAGCACCACATCTTAGCTGATGGAACCTGCTTTTGAAAAGGAGAAAATCTGCAGGTAACTGCAATGGTCTGAAGCAATGATAACAAGTTACAAAAGGTGCCCCACCTGCCATGGGCCGGAGATGTCGCCTAGCTGAATGATGTTTCTCCCTCAAATACCTCTTCAGCTCATGATCCTTATATCTCTGATTATCAGATTTTGTTTCATGGCTCCAAATGGAAAAATCAGACTCCAAATATCTTTGAGGACTAGAGGGGCAAGAGCTGTAGGAATTGTAACAACTTTGACCAGGGTGGGCTCTCCAAAATCCTTGGTTATGCTGAAAGATGGGTGGAGGCAACTGTTCTGAACAGTGCCAGTCTTGAGGATGGCAGCATAAACAGGAGTTATCAATGTGATGTCTAGTGTTTATTTCACCTCCTGAGAATGGTATAGGCGAGAATCTACTTTGCTGGCTCCAGCTGCTCCTTGGTCCGTGTCTTCCATGATACCTAGGATAAAAATTTTCTTCCTCCGGGGGTTCCTGATAGTAATATGTAGGAATATGCTTTTGCCTCCAAGGTACATTAGTGGAAGTCCTTCCATTGGGCTTTCCATTCAGATGGCATGTTTTGCTAATTTGATCCTGCAGTTCGTACACCATTCTTAACAGTTTCATATTTTCCTGTTCAGTGTACTCGGCCTTCTCAAGAGGATAGAAGGCTGAATCAAAAGGGGACTCATCATGCAATTGACGTGAAGGGCCAGCACTTTCATAGCCACGCAAGGAAGCCCTTTGAGAGAAAGGAATTTGAGATGGAGATTCATCTCTTTCTAGTCTTTGCCAGTTTCTAGGCGGATGGTGGTGCATTTCAGGTTCTAGCAGTTCATCTCGACGCCACTTGCGGTATTTTTCTGTGGCATAATGTCGCTTATTGGACAAATCTGACGAGAAATTTCTAGCATGATCCTGCATTCCATAATTACCATTCATCATGCCTTTGACTGGCAACTTGTCCCTTCTGCGACTGTCTTCAGGAACAAGATAGTTAGCAGCCTTATAATTATTCTTAAATGAATTTATTTGCTGGTCAGTGAAGTGATCATCCATTCCATCATAAGAAGAGATACTGCCATCATAAGCATGAGAGCTTCTGGTGGTAGTGGATTTAGACAAATATTCAAGATGACCACTGAGCTCAGAACTCGGGCTGAAAAAATCTCCACTTTCAAAAGTATCTGAAGACCTTATACGGTTAAACCCACGATCTTCACTTTTCTGAGGTTGCTCCAGATTATCTGATGAAATGACTGCCCCTGCTGCTGCACAAGCAGTAACAGTTAAATTAATTTCTTTTGTAGCAAGTGGGTTGTCAATGCTCAAGCCCCTGATGTTGGAGTCACTCTTGTCATTAGTCTCTAATTCTGAATTTACACCTTCTAACTGGGAGGTCTTGTCATTTGTCTCTGCTTCTAAATTTGCTTCTGCTAGCAACATTAACTCTTCATTCTCACGATGAAGCTCAGTGGAAAACGAACTTTCCATGGAAACTCCTGGCTGTTGAACATCGCAATATTCTAAATGTTCCAACTGTAACTGCTCACTTCCATTTTGCTGCCCATCATTTGATCTATTTACATCAAGCTTATCATGATCACTATCACTATCACCAGATGTATTTTGATCCTCGTCATAGTGATCATTATGTTGCCCTTCAAATGATAAGTTCTCACCATGCTTCTCACTGTGAGAGTCTCTAGAAATGTTCTGATTCCCCCCACTTTCACTATCACAGGATGTATTTTGATCCTTGTCATAGTGATCATTATGTTGCCCTTCAATTGATAAGTTTTCACCATGATTCTCACTGTGAGAGTCTCTAGAAATGTTCTGATTCCCCCCACTTTCACTATCACTGGATGTATTTTGATCCTTGTCATAGTGATAATTATGTTGCCCTTTGATTGATAAGTTCTCACCATGCTTCTCACTGAGAGAGTCTCTAGAAATGTTCTGATTCCCCCCACTTTCACTATCACAGGATGTATTTTGATCCTTGTCATAGTGATCATTATGTTGCCCTTCGATTGATAAGTTCTCACCATGCTTCTCACTGTGAGAGTCTCCAGAAATGTTTTGATTCCCCCCACTTTCACTATCACTGGATGTATTTTGATCCTTGTCATAGTGATCATTATGTTGCCCTTCGATTGATAAGTTCTCACCATGCTTCTCACTATGAGAGTCTCCAGAAATATTCTGATTCCCCCCACTTTCACTATCACTGGATGTATTTTGATCCTTGTCATAGTGATCATTATGTTGCCCTTCAATTGATAAGTTCTCACCATGCTTCTCACTGTGAGAGTCTCTAGAAATGTTCTGATTCCCCCCACTTTCACTATCACTGGATGTATTTTGATCCTTGTCATAGTGATCATTATGTTGCCCTTCGATTGATAAGTTCTCACCATGCTTTTCACTATGAGAGTCTCTAGAAATGTTCTGATCCCCCCCACTTTCTTGACTTAAGTGACACTCTGGAGTGGAAGAAGGAACTTCCTGCAGAGTTGAGCTGCTAGATTCTCCATGTTCAGACACATGAACCAATTTATTTCCCTGAGCAGCTTCTGTTTCTTGCAAGACAGACATGCTTTTGGCAATGGCTTTTTGATTTTTGGCTGTAAACAGGAAGAAATTGAAATAAGCAGCAAAACAGGAAGTTATTTTTACAAAATGGAGAATAAGGTGTAGGAGATTTTTATCTTGTAGGTCACAACAAGAAAGCAGGGGCAATGTCCATTAATGAGGATACCCAAGTTATAATTCTGTCATTACTATTTAACCATTGTGAAAGAATGATACATGTCCAAGCTCAAGTTATTTGAGAAAACCATGAAAGAGGATAAAAAAATATTGAGAAATCAAAGAATTACACATATCAGTCAGCAAAATAACCAGTACTCTTTCCCACTTTCCACATGCATCAAAATAACAACAGATTATTTTGCTTTGCAAGATCTATGAAAACTTTCTTTTTTTGGAAGATGCTTACCTACAAGAATTGCATCACACCCTCCACACTTATATACAGGAACATCTGCCACTTCCGGAAGAACCAATCGACATTTAGGACATCTAACTAATCGAACTTTAGGAGTTGTTCCACTGGCCATATTGCTCCAGATATGTAGATGTAGTTAACCTGTGATCAGATGTCCACCATTAATTCTGCCACAGTCAAATTATCCAAAAGGCAGCTTTCAACCACGGGTAATGTCCTGGCAGTAAAACAAAAATCTCCCACCGTCTGCAAACAGATGGAAATACATTTGTTAGATACATGAAGAAAAAAAGTATCACACTGGCACTATACTTTTAACAAAGGGATATTACACTTCATGACTCCGGAATAATGCCAACCAAATTCCATTCTATGGATGATCTATCAAAAAACAGATACAAGACAGACTTTGAGTATATTAGACGAGGCATTTTCATGGCAATTCTCAATGATTTTATGCTACATAACAAAAGATTTAAATAATAACTTAAACAAGAGAGAGGATCTAAAACTTTATGTAGAAGTGAAACCAACTGCACCAGAGAAGACACTTAATAAGGAAGAGAGGATGGAAACTTCAAATTGAAAAAAGAAAAATACTAAACGAAGCCATGGTCACATGGAACGAATAAGTCAATGGAGAGGCAGGAAGAATTTAATCAGAAAAGTGGGGTGCAAGAATTTAAAGGCGAAAGAGTAGAGAACTGTGAAGTACAAACATCTCAAGGCATAGCAGATATAACGTGAAGTGGGGTTGAACTGTTGAAGTTGCCTTATCAAGCCAAGCAAAGGGACAAGAGATCTTGCAAAGCTGAATGATTATTAATAGATCTACTAGTAACGAGCTTTGGCAAAGATATCAATTTGCTCAAACATACAAGTTTTCCCAAGAAGAACAAAAAGAAAGAAATTCACCTTACTGGTTAATCAGCATCCACAAATAACACAGTCAACGAAAGTATTAAAATGTATATAAACAGCTTGAAAATCTACCAAAGAATGAACAATGAAATATGCAAATGAAGAGAACATAATCATTGGTCAAGAGCAACATTCAGATTCAGAGCAGAGCATGATGCAGAAAATGAAAGTTCAGAATTAGAGAAAAGAAAAAGAAGAAAGCAGATCGGGATGGAAATCACGTGATAGAAACATACCCTTAGATCAAAAGTGAGCCAGAATGCATAGGGAGTACTCAAAAGAAAAAGAGAAGAAAGCAATAAAGAAAGAAAGGGCAGAGATTGTTTGAGAAGAGCTAGAGAAGTAGTACTAAAGAAAGACCATCAACGAAGCTTGGAAGAGACCAAGTATGGGAAATGAAAACTCCATTGACGTGGGGCAAAAAGTTCTGGTCTTTGGTTCTTCTTCCAGTTGTTGTGTCTGTTCAAGTTTTGAAAAATGGTATGGAAGAATGGTAGAGACGGGTCTTTGGGTCCCGGGGTCTTTGGCTCTTTGGTGGTTGGTTTCGTGCGCTTTAAGGCTTTACAGTCAAAACCCCAGACTTCCAGAACTGGACCTCTTGTCTCGCTCGGCGTTCCCTCTCTTTTACTTTCTCTTTTTCTCCTTTTCTTTGCCTCTCTTTCCGCGCTGTCTGAAGAGAGAGAAATGGAGAAGCGCGGGCGTTGAGGAGTTCAAGTCGGCGCCGATGAAATTTAACGTAAAGGAAGAGAGAGGGGGGTATGTCAGATGACGTGGCGTCCTACGTGTCGTGTTGTTGGGTAAAATTGAAAGATACAGTCACAGAGGACGGGGACAGCCTCCGTTGTTGGTTTTGCGAAGCGTATTAGGACATGTTTTGTCCCAATTCCTGTAACCTGGAGCTTTGATGTGTTTTACCAAGTCAACTCTGCCCCTGTTTTTGTTTTTATATTTTTATTTTATTATTATATAATATAAATTTTGTCATTTTTTGTCTCGGCTTTTTCATATTTTTATTTATATTCGTGCTCAATCATTTAATTCAATAATTAATATATTTTTTTATTTTATAAAAATAAATTTAATCTCAATATAAAAAATAATTAATTCGACTTTTAGCAGTCAAAAGAAAAAGCCTTTAATATTTGTTAATTATATACAAACTTTGAAAAACATACTCAAAAACAAACTAAAACGAGACAAATTAAGGCTCTTTAATTCCTCATATTTAATTTTTCTCATTTTTATTTAAATAATTTATTAACACATTTGGTATGAAAATGTGGACTTCTTAATAATTTATGTTAAATTCATACACTTCAAAAAAAAAAATACAACGCATATTTTATTTTAATAATAATTTACAGTTTGCATCATTAAAAAAAAAAAAGTCATCGTATCGATTAGGTAATACAATTAATGTTGATTTAAGAATGTTAATCAAAGTAAAACTGTGGTTCCATGTAGTTTCCAAAGTGATTCATGGTCAATTGGTCATGGACTAAAAATTTATTACTTTAAAAAAATTAAATTCAAATATAAATTTTTTGTAATTCATTTGACGTAATAAATCTAATATTTTTATATATTAAAAGGTGTGTTGACGTGATAATAAAAATGTTTTACTATCAAATAATTTTAAATTAAATAATTGTACTAAATATTCAAGGAACATCAACAAAGGTCAAAATGTTTAATGGCAAGTTGGGCTTGGAGAATAAAAGTCAAGGGGAATAGGTAGGGAGGGAAAGGGCGTGACAGGTGGGACATTAGCCAGCTGGAATTAGCCAGGTGGCAGCATTTCATTCAGGAACCCTCAAAGTCGTAAAGCTCACAGTGACTGGTTGTCTTAATGGCTTTGGCCTTTGATGACTGGCGACCCAAAACTGTCAGCACCTAACCCAATCCCCAAATCCCCAGCTTTAATATCCAACGATTTGCGATTTGTTGATGTGGCAGCTCCACCACCTAGATTCTGCCACGCGTCACCGTGCAGATGACTGTCTGCTTTCCTTGGATTGGTTGGATTGGAACATCACATATTAATGAATGCACCTTATTCTAAAATAAATACACAGTGAGACAGACCAGCATCTCGAGGGCCTACCAGACCAGACCAATGAACACACCCCATTTCCCCGTGGTCACAAATGTTCTCCCAACATGCTCTGTGATAACCCAAGCTGTAATTCTGTTCATGTGAATTGATTAAACCATACAAGATACTATAATCACCCCATTCACAATCCACCAACACTTGGTGGAACCACACTGAGAAAATGATTCACATAAGAAATTGTTGCCAACCCATGAACTTGTTGACCATGACAAATATTGAACATGCCACTTGAAAGGATATTGATTCGACCTGCTACACCTTCTGTCCACTTTGGAACAATTATAATTTATTCATGGAGCTTGACATAAGCTTGGTCAAGACTATGGAGTTTAAAACAATCATTGAACTAACTTCCTCCGACGTTAAAAACAGACCATGACCAAGTCCAAACTGACAAAAGGAAAAGGTTCAGGATTTCAAGATCGACCACTCAAAAGATTACATCACCCATACTGGAGCCTGGGTCAGGCCTTGAAATTCTAGATGACAGCCTTTGGATTCAGAGATTATACTCTTGCCAGTTCCTAGGTCAATCATAGATGAGAATGAGATTTCCCACAAGGTAATTTGATGGCAAGTTTTGAAACACAAACAGAATTGTGTTAATTGCCGTCACATTAAGTGAAAAGAAAACTGCTAAGGACTTCTATAGCTCATGATTATCCTTTCCCCTCCATGCGAAACACCCATGTATTCTGTCTAATTCTACTTTTCCATTAATAGAACCGAAATCAATACTAAAGTATCTAACAGTGGCTTAACAAACGGTTGAAATTAAAAATGTCAGCATACATGGGTAAACAAGATTGATATTTGTCTGACCCCCTTTCTTCCTTGGGACATAGGGGGGAAAACCATGAATTTCATAACTAAGAATTCAACAGTGGAATGTACGAACTGATTCGATCCACACTCAATACAGCATGCTAATGAGGGAAATATGAACCAAGACTCTGCAGTGCGCAATACAGCAGGAGCCTAATCTGAAGAACCCTGTTTGATTGAAATTTCAAACAACTTGGTTCAAATTGGTCCATTGGCATGTTCAGATGTTTAATGACATGCAAAGATATAGCATAATGGCAGCTCAAGATCATCTAAGCATCGAAGCAAGTGTGCAACATATCACCCAAAACCTCCCAAAGAAAAAAACTATTAAGAACTAATGTGATAAGTTTGTAAAATAATTTAAAAACACATACAACAAAAAAGTAAACAGACAATTGAGACTTGTAGCCTTACTAGTACTCAAATTGATCAAACTCATGAAGCCATGACCGCATGCCGTTTGTGCTTGAAAAATGCCTGAAATTCTTTATAACCACTCCTGTAATGCTCCAGTGTGAAGGAAAGCTGTCGTATCACCTCTCTTTTCTCCTCAGCAACATCTAAGATCACAATTCTCTGCCTATCTACTTCCTTCTCGAGGTCTTTTATTCTCAATTTCAACTCATCTTCTAGATTCTTTGCATTTTTAGATCCAGAAATCAGCTGTAGATGGTCCCTGCGTAACTGCTGTAGATGCTCCTCCATTTGCCCAATCTGCAAATCTCGAGAACTAAGCTCAGCCACAAGAGAGTTTACCTTTGCAATGACTCCATCTTTCTCTGCCATAAGCATATCATATTTCAATTTCAGTCTATCAAGGTTCTTATTCAAAGCTTCTACATGCACACCTTTCTCAGTAACTTCTGCCTTCAACTGACTGATCTGACCTTGCAACCCAATCTCCTGAACATCATGCAAACCTTTGATTTCCATTTTTTCAGCTTCACATTGCCTTAATGTTTCTTCCAGCAGTCTTGCATGTAGTTCCCATTCTTTGAGCCTTGCCTCTAAGAGGGTCTCCTTTTCTAACAGACCAAAAATTTCAGACTGAAAACTTGCTTTCTGCAAGGAGAAATTATCCTGGGCATCACATAATGCAACCTTTAATTCTTCAACTTCATGACCACGATGAGATAGATCATTGCTGTACCTAAAAATTTGCTCCTGCAGGTTCGCAACCTGCCTCCCCTCCATGTCAAGTTCTTGCTTAAACATTGCAATCTCTTCTTCTGAAGCCTTGATCTTTTCTTTACTTACAGCAAGCTCCTCCATCAACCTCACAACTTCAGAATTGGAGTCTGAAACATGAGTTTCCAGGTCAACTATCTGTTTTTGCAACTCAAGTACTTTACCTTTCTGCAACACAAGATCAGCTTCCCTCAATTCGGCATCTCTCTGCAATGATTCAAGTTGAACAAGCACATGCTCTGCAAGGACAGGAACAGACTCACTCTTCTTGAGCTCTGCTTTCAACCTCACAATCTCCTCTTCTGCAAGCTGGAGTTTTAGGTTGGAATCTCTTAACTCTTCTTCAAACTTAGTAAGTCTTTCAGTCAGTTTTTCATAATTTCTGTTTTCTCTCATCTTCAACTTACCATCTGAAATCTCTTCATCAGCCACTTGTACCTTCACTTTCATTGTTGGGAGCTCACTTCCTAGCTCAATAACTTTGTCATGTACTACACCATTATCAGTATTCACAGGTGAGCCCATGTAGATGTTGACAGAGGAGCTGAAAGATTCTGAGTCAGAATCTGATGACAATGAAGACGACTCAGTGCCTTCCTTCAATGAGAGATCAGAACTACCACTACCAGAACTGAAAGATGCAGCTTGTTGAATAGACTTATGCAGACCCAGTTTTTTATCAGGAGTTATCAGTGGAGAGTTTCGATCATAACCACTACCAGGGTCTTGTATTTGGCAATCAGATGGCAGACTCTTGCGCAATTCCCTGGTCAAATGATCATGGCGCTCAGCCAGCAACTGATAAATACGGTAGAGTTCCTGAACATGGACAATCACCTCTGACTTATTCTGATAATGCATTTCATCATTTTTTGCCAAATCTTCGATGTTGTCTTCCACCAATTTCAGTATTTGTCTGACACTCTCCTCCATTTCTGCAGCCAATAATCTTTTATCATTTATAAGTCACAGGTGATTTCATAATTGTTAAATTGGAGACAATGAGTAGCAAAGAGAATTTTTTCTGAGATGACAAGACCATGTTTTAGTAAACGAATGATCATCCCAACTTGGAGATACGATTGTCATATGTGATTTAAATCAACAAGAAAGAATACTGAACAATAAATGCAGGAACTTCTTGCAAGGCTGCTTACCCTTGGAATTTTCTACCAGCCATTCAGAATTCTCAGGATTGAGATGAGTATCCCACCAACATGATTTTGTGTTCTTTGACTCTGCCTTCTTCACATTTACTTCCATCTGTCTCCAAATGATATAAACTACATAGTATAAGACTTCCAAGAAAATAAACTTCAGGAAAAAAAATTTCGAAAGAAAAGTAACAAATTAATTCTGTTCTTGGTGTCAACACAAAGGAACAACTTGATTGACTTATTTAGCTACTTAGAATGCTTGGTTTGGCATCCTGTGGTTCTCGCGTGTGCCCAACCCACTAAATAAAGATTGAATAATGCACACGGCATAAGCTCTGCTCTGCAGCAGCTTGAGCTAACCACAGTAAACAAACATGAACAAAAAGGATAAAAGAATTCTAAGCAGAACCCAATCAGGATATCTAACTTACCAGTGCATAAGCTTCATTAAGGCCTTAATGCAGCAACTTGAGCTTACCGCAGTAAACAAACATGAACAGAAAGGATAAAAGAATTCCAAGCAGAACCCAATCAGGAAATCTAAATTACCAGTGCGTAAACTTCATTAAGGCCTTAATGCAGCAACTTGAGCTCACCGCAGTAAACAAACATGAGCAAAAAGGATAAAAGAATTCTAAGCAGAACCCAATCAGGAAATCTAAATTACCACTGCATAAACTTCAGTACGGCCTTAATGCAGCAGCTTGAGCTTACCGCAGTAAACAAACATGAACAAAAATGATAAAAGAATTCTAAGGAGACCCAATCAGGAAATCTAAATTACCAGTCCATAAACTTCATCATGGCCTTATAGAAGACATTTTAAGTTCTAGTGGAGCAACAAACAACAGAGATTCACCTCTTAGAATACCGATAACTCTTCATATTCATATCAAACCATTGAAATAAAGCCAAATGATTAATTCACTCATAGATCTGATGAAATCTTCAACCCCAATGAGAGAGATTTATGGATGATGCTATTTTAAGAAAAATGTAATGATCACCAACAAAGACCGTGCATCTCCAGTAGAACCGTCACCGTTTCCATACATAGAATATAAATCTATGAGCAACCCAGTGTTTGTTTTAGCATTCCTTGTTTCAGCTTTCACAAAAATTCTATGAAAGTAATCGAAATAGAACACCCCTTTTTCATTTTTGCACTACTTCCAAAGGTTTTATTTGACATAGCACTAGCATAAACAGAATAAATCTAAACTAAAACAAAGAAAAGGAGCAATCGATGCATATAAAAGAAAAGAAAAATGTGCTGAGATCACTGAGTCACTGACCTTTGCCTATTCTTTACTGAAAGAATGAGAGAAGCAGAGGAACAAATATTGATTCGAGAGGTTTCAAATTTGCAGAGATTGGTGAGAAAGAAAAGAAAGAAAGAGAGGAAGACAAGGAGAAAAGGGTCGAGAGATGGAAGACAAAAGGCCTAAACCGACCACCCTATAATTGAGGCTTTGAAAGCAGTGTGGCCATGGTTTCGGGGCATCATCCTTTTGGCGCCTTTTTCCATGGGCTTCCTTTTTCTTCCCTCCATCCCCATATTGCCCCTTCCTTCAATTTTCAAAATTCCCCCTGCTTTTCCTTTTCCCTCTCTATTTTTCTAGTTTTCAAACTTCAAATTTGAGTAGCACTCGGATGGATTACTCTAATTTGTGGGCCAACCATGATTTGTTCTATTTGGCCATTTCCATCTTGTAATTATTGTAATTTGTACTCATTCATTCATCCTACATTACTTGACATTATTATACACCTAGCTACTACTAAGCATTTCATAAGCTAATTTGCCCCTACTTCTTGACCTTTCAACCCAATTAATTGAACTCTGAGTTTATTAATATTCAAGATGAACGCTCCACCTCAAAATAATGAACTTCGCAGGACATAAGTGTAATCGTTACTCTGTTTTTGAGCTTACATTATTAGTATTTTATAATGTAAATAGGTAAAAAATACATCAATTTAATATTAATCGATATTTTTTTATTCACGTGACTTGTAATATGAATTGATAATATGATTATGAAATGGTTAAATGACAATTAATATAAAATGTAAAAAATCTCGTAAATTTCACATCAATTATTACGTGATTTGTCATTATTTGTACAAGAATCTCAATAATGTCAATTAATATTAAATTTAATAATTATTAATATTTTGTTAAGATTTTTTTAAAACAAATATAAAAGTAAAGAAAGAGAGAAAAAGAAAAACATAAATCCTAAAGCAAACAAGGTTAACGTAGTCAAAAGAATAAGTAATGATGTAATAAAGGCAACTAAGAGGTGGGGCCGTTGGGCCCCGCCATTCACCGACCGGAGGGCTGATGGAGACAAGCTAAATAGAAATTCTGGCGGGAAATTTAAATCGGATGGCTACAGCTGGCCCCACCTTGTTTGATTTTTAGCATTTGGAATGGCAAGTTGGAACACTTGTTATATAATATCTCACGGATTAAAATTTTAATGATAAAAAAAATTTATCCAATTTTTGTATTTTTTAATTGTATTTAATTTAGTTTATATACTCAAAATCGAAGTAATTTAGTTCTTTAATTTTAAAAATTATATTAATTTATTTCCTCTTCTTAATATCATCTCATTTTATTTTTTAAAAATGATGTCAATATTAACGTGTCACATTTTAATGACGTGACATTAAGATGATGATGTGATATATCATGTGGCACTGAGTGATAACATGGCAATATTATGTGACACTATTCGATGATGTGTCGGTGCTAACATGGCACAGATATGCTGACATGTCAGTGCCATATGACAGATCAAAAAATTCTAAAAAAAAATCTTCCACGTGGCATGCCACGTTATCAAAATATGACACGTCAATAATAACATCATCGTTGATGTCATCTTTTAATGGCAAATGAGATGTTATTAGGAGAAGAGATCAAATTGACGTAATTTTTAAAATTAAATTATTTTAATTTTGAATACAAAAATTAAATTGAATAAAATTGAAGAATATAAAGACTGGATAGGTCTTTTGATCAAATTTTAATTTAACTTCGTAAGACTTCAAACTCTAAAAATAAAATTTAAATAAATTTGTAAATCATGAATCTATATTTTCAATTCGAAAAATATATTTAATAAGTGATAAAATTTTAATTTTTATATATCCAATACTTACCACATATTTTACTGATATAAAATTCGTGACATAATATGTTTATATCTCAATTACTATTATTTTTATATTAATTGTTTGTATTTCTTTTTCACTTTAGTTGTAACATCATTTTCCAATTTCAATAACCAAAAACGAAAAATCATTTTCCATATGGGTGATAAGTAATAATGCAAGCAAAGTTTGTCTGGTTCCATTCGATGGGCTTTCGTGTTTTTATATATTATTATTTATTATTTTCTAAAAATATATATATTTATCATTAAATTAAATATTCAAATCATTATGTTTTTGGATTTTAAAATAAACAAGAAGAGAGAAGAGATAGAAGTGAGTGTTGATGAATGGATGTGTGGGCCGGCTTGACCTTTTTCAAAGCTTGGGTCCAGCTCACTTTTTTCTATTGACTTGCATCTTTATTATTAAAATAATTAAAATTGTAATATTACTAATATTGTACATTTATATTAAAATTAAATTTAAAGAGATTATTTACTTAATTATTTGACATCACATGTGACAATATAAACTTTTTTTTAAAAAAAAAATTATTATCATGTTTATAATATCATTGATAAATAAATTAATATGAATATATCATACGATCAAATTATTAATTTTTTAATAATTAAGTGATCAAAATATTAAATTTTGTAAATATTAATGGGAATAAATTCATTTATGATGGCTATTTGGTCATAGTTGATTATTCTTCTTCTTCTACCTGAAAACCTTGGCATAGCATAGCTAACTATGTATCATTTGGACCATCTTCTCCTGCCCTGGATCAACAATCCAGTAGGTATGGCAGCCTAAACCATCTGTCTCATTTACCAATACTAGGTTTCTTCGTTTCTGAAGAAACCCCAACATTGATTTCTAGCGGCAAACAGCCTCTTTGCCTCCATTTTTAATCACTTGGCTTTCCATTAGGCTTAATTGCGAAACCTGTTCCTGCTCCTGTTGGTATTGCAGGCTAAATCATCAGTCTAATTTACCAACAGTCAATTTCTTCATTTCTGAAGAAACCCCGACATTGGTTTCTAGCAGCAAACAGCCTCTTTGCCTCCATTTTTAACTAGTTGGCTTTCCACTGAACCTGGTCCTGCACTGCTGCACAAGTGATGGAAGAACTGGGCTAAGGGTTTGGGTTTTGGGTGGGGAAATTAAAGTGCGAAAAATGTTGCAAAAAGCACTGTCACGCACTCATGGAGACAGCCAAACGTGGCCTCACCACTTCTTTTGTTTCTGGTACACAGTACTGCACAACTTTGGAACATATGCCTCAAATTCAAAACAATATAAAAACATTTCCATGTACCCAAAAGAAAGGGCTGCCTTTCTGGCCTTTTGTGTGAAGCTAATGAAGATGATTCAACTCTGTGAAAACACACATGCTTGTTTCCCTATCACCAGGTCACACCATGACTGAGTCATTATATCTTTGACTTCCATTTTGTAGCAATCTGCATTCTAATTCAGCAATTTCCTGGTATTTTTCCACAGTTTTTTGCAGGTTTTAAGGGGAAATACTCAATGTGAAGAAGCTATAATTAACTAATAATTATGAGAAGGCATATGGATTTGGATAATTCTGATTCTGAGGCCTTTTATTGAATTGAATATCAGGGTGGGGACAATGGCAACTTTTTTATGATTCAGGAGGATAAGCACCTTTTGAATTAAGATCCTCTTTACGGTATGAAAAAGCCAACTGCTTAAATAATTACCTAATCAGTAGTGCATGGAGGCCTCCAATCCCATTCAGCTTTCTACCTCTTTGTTGGCCTCCATTGATAATTTTTAACATGGCCTACCTCTTATTTTGACAATACATCTCCATCAGTTGTAGACATAGCAATATTATACAAACAAACATTTATGGTGGATGATCAAATCTTCCCATCAGCCTCATGTTAAAAAACATTTTGATTCGGTTGTTTGACTTACAAGCACTACGATAAAATACTGCAACTACTGCTACAGTGGAGGTGAAGGAAATTGTGTGTCAAGTAAGGCAGGTTTTGAGTGGGGGGTGAAGGAAAACCATTCATTTTAATTTCTACTAAAGATATGTGTCATGTCAACGGTCTATGCTTGGTGTTTTAGACCGTCGTGACATAGGATAGTTTTACCCTACTAATGGTCGCATTGCAATAATAATTCAACTTAAGATGAGGGGAATGATTGATTTACACAATTGAACGTCTCTAAATCAAAATTCGGACCGAAAGTGGAGCATGTGTCTCTCACTCGATTACCGCTAAGGGCACTTGGCGAACGAGCAGCGCATGCTTTCTTGTGACGGGTAGAATTGTTTGCAGACAACAGGATAATGATACGCAACAGGGAATTATAAGGGGGAGACTAGTCTTGCTACCACGAATGTCTTGACCATGTCAAGTCTTGTTTCCTCTATTAACTTCTCAGGTCGACAGCTCTGTTACTAAATCAAGGAAAATATACATGTACAAGCATTGAACAAACCCGATTTGAGTAATTTGCTGAAAATCTTCATCCATGAAAACTACACATTACCAAATGCCATTGCTCCACTGGCAAAACATTAAGATATGATGGAGGTGAACAACTTCACAATATTCTATAATCTGACTCCTGATTAGCATTTACTATTTGGCTTGCTTGTCATTTTACCCTTCTTGTCAATTTTCTAGTTCAAGGTGTTGACATTGTGAATGGGGTTTTTTCTTTTTACTGCCAGGCGCCAGCTGCTTTCCCTTTTTTTTTCCCTTTCCATTTGTGAAATCTTTTGATGTAGGAGACCAGATACAGACAGATTAAATCATTATCCAGTAATAGGCCTAGCTATGGCTAGGCTGTTTCCAAGCCATTACCTTGTACTACTCATGTGCTGATGCTGATGCTGATGCTGATGAAGAAAGTAAGAAAGCCCCCATGCTGGTGGAGACTCAACAGAAGAAGTAAATATTACAGCATTTGGTTTTGATTTTTCCCTTTTTTCTCACTAGACTCACATGCACAGACAAGTTCCTAGTGATGAGAACTAAACCATCATTGGATAGATAAACAAAAGCAAATTTGCTTCCTTGCTTATGTGGAACACAGCTTTTTCCCAATTGACCAAGCAAAAAATCACATTGTCAATTTGTGAAAAATTGATTTAAGATTTGGCAGGAAACATTGACTGATTAAAACAATTTTAGATTTATACTTATACTATAGTAATGAAAACCAGGATAATGCTTGCCCTGCAACATATGAATAAACAAACAATTGAATTGAATTAAAATAAGCCAATAAATCATCAAATGCCTGACAATTGTAGTAATAAAATCATTTTTATTTGAGGTGATGAAAGGCAATACAAGAATCCTTGCTGCTCTGTTGAATGACAGATCTCCATTTCCAAAGGTAACTTTTTGTACAAATTTTCCAATTCTTTTATCTTATAATAACCTGCCTTTTTGTGAGTGTATCACACTAAATTCTATGTATAATGCAACTTGGGGTACCATGTGGGGTTGACCTTGGAGCATTTTGAACGGTTGATAGATCCTGATACAATAGCAGGAGTTGGGATTTTGTTAATTTATTAGGATGATTAAGATGAAATTAGCCACATCCAAGCATAGCTGATTGAAAACTTCTAATGATGATTAGATGAAACAAAAATCATGACCCTTTATGACTATGCCAACTATAAAATGCCAAATCAGCAAGCTAAGGTCTGAGTTTCCAAGGTAACTGATCATTTCGGCTTGAAAGAAAGAAAGGGTAGGAAAAAAAATACACCATGGGAGAGGAGGTGAGTATGACGGAAACTGAAATAGCCATGAGTATTCCACACTTTGTGCTGGTGCATGGTATTAGTGGAGGAGCTTGGTGCTGGTACAAAATCAGGTGCCTCATGGAGAATTCCGGCTACAAGGTCTCATGCATCGACCTCAAAGGTGCTGGGATTGACCAGTCCGATGCCAATTCTATTCTATCTTTTGATGATTATAACAAGCCTCTTTTGGACTTCATGTCTGCCTTGCCTGATACTGAACAGGTTATTATCACTGTAAGCTCTTTCCATTTCTGTAAAGTTTCCGAATGCTCTTGAAGTCATGACTCGCACAAGCTCTTTATTAACAGGTAATATTGGTAGGACATAGTGCTGGAGGCTTAAGTGTAACGCAAGCCACCCACAAATTCTCCAAGAAAATCCGCCTGGCGGTATATGTTGCAGCCACCATGCTAAAATTGGGGTACTTGACTGATCAGGATATCAAAGATGTAAAACTTTTCTAACTATACTCTTATCTCACAGACACCATTAAATTTCTGTCTGGTTAACTTGTTCTGTGTTGAATTCTGTTTGTGTTTTTCTTCCCCTGGTATGCACCTTTAGTCTTTGAAACGTAGGCGTTACCAACGCTAAAAGGTGGCTTTTCCGACTGCCAACTGTTTTCATGGAGAATTGGCTGTCAGCCATATCCCTTTGCCACGTCCCATGTATTTTGCATAGGAACCCCAAAAAGTTACAGTCGGTTACACCTCACTCCATTGCTTTCAGCCACCGAGGTTCACAGCTTCCAACCGTGAATATACTATACCTGCGGTGGCTGTTTAATTTCATAATCCAAAATTAACCCTTCCCTCATCTCACTCTCCTGTTTTCATTTTCAACCTCACTGAAGGCGTGTCTTCTTTACCATCTAAGGAAGTGACTCTCTCTGCAAAAATGGCAGAAGAAGCATCGGTAATAGCATCAATAATACACAACCTTGCCCATGTCACATGCATCCGCATCAGTCCTCTTGGCTTGCATGCCTAGCATGGGAATCAAAAAGCCCTTACCTACTTGAGAATAACCCCCAACCCAAGAGAGAAATTTGGTTAACAATTAGTTTTTGATCCTTTTCACATATGATTATATCTTTTATATACAAGCAATAGAATCCACTCCCCATCAGTTTTCCAAAGCTGAAACTCCACACCTCTCATTTAAATGGTGTGTTTTCTAGACATTTTTTTTTATGACAGGCAGGATCCTTTAAAGTTTATCTAATTTGGTCCTGGCATCACCCTAGAACACTTTTTTTTTTATAATACACAAGTATTCTAGAGTAATGTACATAAAAAATTTCTCCCTTCAATTATTGAAAGCATGCAGTTCTTGTCTTCATGTCTCTTGTTGTCTGATGAAGCAGCAAATGTACGTGCATTTTATTCTCTTCTTATCCTTGCAGTTGGGGTTAGCCGACAAATGCCATTGTTCAAGTTTACTTTTGTTTAACTACAATCTCACATTTTCACTGGACCTTTGTTAATCGATAGACCTCCAATGATTGAGACAGGATAGAAACATAATTCTGTGCTTTTGCTTGTTTCCGAGTGAGTTAGTTAGTTAAATTTCATGATTACCATGGAAAAGTAAGCAATAATGCTGTCAAGTAATACCTGATATATATATATATAGATATGTTAAACAGGGAGTACCTGATTTATCCGGATTCGGTGATGTGTACGAACTAGGATTCGGGTTGGGACCTGAGCAGCCTCCAACCAGTGCCATTGTCAAAAAGGAATTCCAGCGCAAAATTATCTATCAAATGAGCCCTCAAGAGGTAATTTTCATGGCAATTGACAACTACTTTTATTGTCTTGGTCTATTCTATGTTCTGCTTTGGCATGGCATTCTACCCCACCCCTTCCTTTTCCTTTTGGGAAAGACAAGAGGAAACTAGCAAGAACAAAATGTCCTCTTGTGCATAGAATCAATACCCAAATGCCCTCGTGAGTCTTGAACCAATCTACAAATATTTTTTTGTACCATGGTATTGTCTGCAGGATTCAACCCTAGCCACAATGCTTCTAAGGCCAGGACCGATCCTGGCATTGCAGGGTGCCCAATTCACAGAAGAGACAGAGAATGTGTATAATGTGCCCCGGATATACATCAAGACAATGCATGACAATGTTGTAAAACCACATCAACAGGTCGCAATGATAAAGAGATGGCCACCATCTGAAGTCCATGTTTTGGACTCTGACCACAGCCCCTTTTTCTCTGCCCCATTTTTACTCTTTGGCTTGCTGGTTAAACTTGCAGCTTCAGCTGGATACAACTAGGCAAAAAACCTATATATCTCCAGGGGTGCATGACTGAGAGCCTCAAAAGCATTCTTGTTTCCAACATAGAATTATTTGTTTGTTGTTTCCTAGAGTGTGAAATGTAATCACAGTTACCTACCTGTCCTGATGAATAAGATTACTTGTGAAATTATGCACATTCAGCGAAGCTGACCAAAATGTCTGCACAAGCAGATGTAAACAAAACATTAATTTACATATGGTGGATCATCAACCTTTCCACCAGCACCATTTCATGTTTTAAAAAAAAATAAAAAATGGATCTGTTAATTGTTTGACTTGGATCAAAAGGTTTAAGAGCCAATACAATGCTTTGTGACTATTGTTTGTTTTCTTTAATAAAATTAAGCCACCTACTTCCAATTTAGTGGATAAAGGAAAGCCAGCCACTAATTTCAACTGTATAATATAGAAGAATTTGTAACACAAGACAAAGACTGAAGGCTAAGTTTTGTCTCACCTAAAATGATTGTAGCCACTTGTACTATGCTTTGTCCTCATATTTTATTTGACTACCCTCTAATTTTTTCTATATTTTATAGATTTTAATTGATCAGCTTGGCTTGAATTGAGAAGCAACAGTGCTGACCAACAAAAGGTGTCTTCACCAATTTAAGTCCAATTTTTCACCAGGAAGCACATTCCAACCCATGGTTATGGTTATGATGGTTGACAATTCCATTACCAAAAAGAAGAATATAAAGGGTTCAAGGAAATGGGTTGAGTAATTTGGTAAATGTGTTCCAATCTGACAACTACAACTCATCCAATACCTATCGTCTATTGCCTCCCACTTGCAAATTTGGAATGCAATCAAAGCATAGAACATCATCTCATCCCTATTCATTGTTTTGGCCTAATTTCCTGCCATTTACTGTTGCATGGTGTTGACAAACACTGCTAAAAGTTTCATTTCTCAAAAGGAAAAAAAGTGAAAGAAGAAGAAAGAAAAACTGCCAGCTTTTTCTTTTTAACTATCTCTATCTCTTCTCCCATCTTCCCTTTTCACCCTTTTTTCTCCCTTTTCCATGATGCTGAGTGCTGAAGCTGATGCAGAAAAGAAACTGCCCTTGCACGTTGGTGAAGGATCTACTCAAAGAATTGCAAAATTTTCATTCCAAACTGTTTGTATCAGAAACGAGAGTGACATTAATATAAGAAATTTACTGGATATGTAACATAAAATTATGAAAGATACATCAAGCGAGACACCAAAGGAGGACAGAAGATTTTTGTTCAGGGTCAGAGTTGAAATCCCAGTTTTCAGGAATATGACATCTAACCACCCATCTAGCTACTTTATGGGGTAGCTGGGCACGATCTCTATTAACATGCTTACACTTTAACATTACCATCAGCTAACTTAAGAGAAACCAACCAGCTCCACTTCAATTGGAAGAAGGGAGACAGGCCATATTGCACCAGGTTTAATAACAGAAAGCAAGGGAACTGAGTCTGTCGAAAGAAAGAAAGAAAATAACTCCTGGAAGAACTGAATAACATGTCCTTCAATATCATGACCTCCCTCGAATTATCATCATCATCATCAGCTTTTAACCAATCAGTTCTGTTAAGGATTTAAGGAAGGGGATCGAAACACTGGGTTCTTCTATGCTGTTAAAGAATGAAGCAAATAATTTCTCGAATGCCCCCATTATGGTCACTGTTGCAAGATGTTATTCAACCATTTAAACCAGAACCCTTCCATTGTGATTGCATTTTAGTTTTCATTTTGTCTTAATGTTGGGGATCACCTTAAAGTCCGCAGAGCAAATCTGCAAAATTGCAGTTCCCCGCGAGTGAATCCGGCCTTAAATCGTGCTTGCCAGGTTTCATTGCATAACATTTATGCCTTCAATTATTTAAGGCAAGTTCTTGTCTTAATGTTATGTCATCTCCTTTTGGCTACATCTTGATGTTACACTTATGCATCTGATGACCGCAGCTTTAATCCTTACAGGCTTTAGCCGACAATGGCGCTGTTGCAAGTTTTCTTTATTAACCATTAATGTTAGATCACACCAAATGGTTGACTTTGAGAGCATGAGATGGGCCAAAAGCATCAGATATTGTGTGTTTGTTGGTTAAAATTCACTATCATCTTTTGTCAAGTACCTGATTTGTCCGAATTTGGTGACTGTGTATGATTTATAAAGATTTGGATTGGGAGATGATCAGTCTCCATCCATTGTCCAAAAGGAATTTCAGTGCTAAATCATCTATCATATGAGACCTCAAGAGGTGATATTCATGGCAACTTGCAGTACCTTGTGTGCACTGTGGCCTAATTTGCATTCTACCCTACATTAACATCCTCTGCTCACACTTTTCACTGCTTGGAAAAGGAAAACCATGGGGGGTAAAGTCAGGCTTACAAACAATAATTTGCTCTGGGCCCTGGAATCATGAACTTTGATTTCCTGACCTCCCTTAAAGATTTATTGTAGATCCGACAACACATGTATAAGACTATAACCAAAACCATTCTGGATCATGAGTACTGTGACAGTGTTTAAACAAGCTAAATGATGGCATTTCTCCAGGAGTCAACTCTGGGTGCAATGCTTTAATTTGAGGCCTGGACCATTCCTAAGCATTAGTCAATGCCAGGTTGAGAGAAGAGAGTGATGAAGATGATAAGAAGAGGTGGCCGTCCACCTGATGATCTCTATATGTTTTGGACAGTGACCATAGTCCCTTTCAGCCTCTCTTCTCCACCCCATTTCTCACCCTTTGGCCTGCAGGGTCTGGTTAAAGCTGCCAATTCTGCTGGATATAACTAGTTAGGGAAATTCAATGCTAGACCCTGGGGCTCTTGAGTCTAATTCATTAAGTTTCAAGAATAAGCTGGTAAATCTACTTTGGTTGACTTGGGGAATTCATTGATTATAGAACCAACCATGAAAATTAAGAATATATATATATATATATATATATATATATATGCCTAGGCTTGCAACCTTGTATGATGTATTTGCATACATCATCATTATGCATACCTTCAAGTCATTGTTCTGGTTGCAAGCAATGGGGGATGCTTCGTTGATCATCAACATGAACAAATTTTTCTCAAAACTTTGAAAAGAATAATTTTGGTGACTACCCTTATGTTGTTGGCATAGAAATTTCATTTTCGATTAAAATTAATATTCACAAAATATATTATATTTACTTCTGAGTATTTAATTAAATAATTGATACATAAATTTTTTATTTAAAAAGTTTCGGTATTGATATTTTATATTAAATTTTTTAAATTAAAAATATTTAACATTATAAAAAAAATATAAAATAGAGATGGAGGAATATTATTTTATTTATTTAATTTCTGATATTTAATTAGTGGTGGGAAAAGGACGAACGGAAATGGCCTTTTAGGGCGTACGGATGTGACTAAAGCCAAAACGCGAAGCCGCCCATAAGCATAAAACTTTTGACCTGGATTTTACCTATTCCAACCAATCAAAAACAGCCACGTAATCGCAGATCAGGATCCGGCAATCGGATCGAGGCAGTTTTAATATCCTATAAACCAGGCCTTCCATGTCTTAAGCAACCTCTCTTCTTCACGAAAGCCTTCTTCTTGGCGTTGCCTCTGCAATCCTCCAAAGGTCTCTCGTTTTTCTTTCTTACTTCCTTTGCTTCTTTCTAGTTTATAGGTTTGCTGTTCTTCTTGTTCTTGTCTTATTGTTGATCGGATGAATTGTTTTTTTTCCTTTTTTTTTGTTGTTCAAAAATCAAGATTTGAACTTGCAATTGCTTTCTTGATTTGTTATTATCAATAATTTTTCTTTTTGAAACGAAAGGGCTGGGCTTGAAGTTGCACAGATCTAGTTATGATTTCGTTGGTTTTTCTATTTTTCATGCTTAATTATATGTGAAATTGATTTTTCTTACTCTTTTTTTTGTTGTTATTACTTGTTACTTGCAATTCTGTTACTGAATTTTGCAATCTGGGTCAGGCAGGGTTTCTTCTTCTGCATAAGCTTGTTGAATTGAATTTTGAGCTATAGTTCAAATGGGAAAAATGTACCATAGCTTGCTAGATAAAAAGGGGTATGAACATAAGTGTTTTATTTAAATGGTAGAAATGAGCTTATTTATGAAGATGTTTTTTAAGTTATACTCAATTATCCAAGTGAATGTAGGTGTGCGATTTGTAGTGTAACATGAAGTTGATTGATGGCAATATAGTATAGAATTCAGTTATTTCAGCTCATCTGGTTTTAAAACCTTAAAACTAGAAACTGAAGGGTAAGAGATGGTGTTTTGTGGAAAAGAGGTGTAGTGATGCATGAGTTGTAATGCTTGAATGTTACAACATAGTATATATTTTTAGCGACTTAATGTCGAATGTTCACTTTTCTTTGCAAGTTGTTATAAGGCATGCAATTAAGAAACCTTTTTTTAAGAAAAAATTGTGTTTTATGTTTGTTTCCATATTGATAAGTTAAGGTGATTTGTAGGACTTTTGTTTAATTCTAGAACTAACTTTGTGTTGCTTTGAGATACAGCTTTGGAAATCTGATCTTCATGAATTCAAGAAGCACTGTTGCATCCACTGTTTCCTGCAAATTGGGAAACAAGAACGATTTTCTCTTCTGGATTTTGGCTTGCTTGCTTCCAAGTTTTTTAGGAACCCCTGTTGCATACGTTAACTTCCAGTTGTTTAAGGCCATTGTGCGGAGCCCTTCTTCATCCATTCGCATCTTGGAATCATTTGGAGAGATCCAGCTATAGCCACAAAGCCGTTTCAAAATAAACTGCCTCGTTTCAATTAAGCAGCATGGTTTCCTCTCACTTATCTAGTTTAAATGGGTCTCGTATGCAGAAACCCTTCCAAAATAATTTTCTTTTCCCCAATGGACAACCTGATACTTTGGCCTCTGATCATGTTGAGTTTGATTTCTCTGATGTGTTCGGGCCTGCTCCAGTTCAAGCCTCAACAGAAATCAGCACTGAGAATCCTAAAACTCTGATTGTTGCAACTGAATCAAATGAATTGCTTTATGATGAACCAGCTGTCATCTGTAGCCGCTCACATTCCTTGGTTGGCCCCTCAAGTTATGTTAGCCACTCATTGAAGCTTAGCAAGCTTACATTACGTGAAACAGGGGATTCCTTGGAACTTGTAGAAGGAGTTAGGGAAGAGGCTCAAAAAGAACTTAGGAAACCTTCAATTGATGATGTTATTCTGGAGAACCCTGATGGCCATGTAGAGAGTCATTCTTTGGAACACCAGTCCGTGGGACTTGAAGATTTTGAAGTTCTAAAGGTTGTTGGCCAAGGTGCTTTTGGAAAGGTCTATCAAGTGAGGAGGAGTGATACCTCAGACATATATGCAATGAAGGTCATGCGCAAGGATAAGGTTATGGAGAAAAATCATGCTGAATACATGAAATCTGAGAGGGATATATTAACAAAAGTGGATCACCCTTTCATTGTGCAGCTCAGATACTCATTCCAAGTAATGACATATTAGTAGAATAATGTTTGATATTTCTGGTTGCTTTTTTCTCTTATGGTGTTCGCATGTTTCGATGGTGCCATGCTAGTAGAAATAGGATAATGTACTGAAGCTGAATACTGTGGCAATCATTTTATGTGGCTGTGACTGTCATATGTAGCATAGATACAAATTTATTTATTTCTTGTTTCTTGCAGACCAAATATAGGCTGTACCTTGTGCTTGACTTTGTTAATGGGGGGCATCTTTTCTTCCAGCTTTATCGCCAGGGCTTGTTCAGGTATGATGTTGTAAGCTGTAACTGCTTTTTGTATTTGTGGTGTGAAGTTTGAAGTTTCTGGAGCATGGTCCAACATTTTGTATTTCCTTCTTCAGGGAAGATTTGGCTCGCATATATACAGCAGAGATAGTATCAGCTGTTTCTCATCTCCATGCTAATGGCATAATGCACAGGGATCTCAAACCTGAAAATATTCTTCTAGATGCAGATGGACATGTAAGAGTGTGCAAAAGGCTCTGTTTGTGCATGTGCATATGCTGTTTCTCATCTACTAGGGATTGTATTTACTGTTTGTATGTCCATGCTGATAGCAGAATCCAAGGTTCTCAAACCTGAAAATATTGTTTGAAAACGTGTGTTTGACCTGGTAATTGGTTTTTGTTGTGGTCACTATCTATGTGATGGCCATGCTTGGTAAACCGTGTGCATGACTGACTCTTGTTTTACATATATTGTATTGACTGATTTCTATACTATCTTCATGTTGGTTGGTGCTACCCTTATGCTTACCAGGTTATGCTGACTGATTTTGGCCTAGCAAAGGAATTTGATGAAAATACAAGATCAAATTCCATGTGTGGAACTTTAGAGTACATGTCTCCTGAAATTGTTCTTGGCAAAGGCCATGACAAGGCTGCTGATTGGTGGAGTGTGGGAATTCTACTGTATGAAATGCTTACTGGGAAGGTCGGTACATGATTCTCCACTATGATAATTTTTATTTCTGTTAACATATCTGTGGTTCCTGGTTAGCATTAGTGTAATTTGATCCCATTTAGTGGAAAGGGCTTTGTTGTTTTCTGCCCGTGTCCGGCAAATCTAAACTTTTTGAGGAGCCAAAAATGTCCATTCTTAATATACATCTTGTCGTAATTTCTTTGGGGAGAAAAGATACTTTTCTTTTGTTTTGGGTGCTTGATGAAAACAACTTGACCATATTCTAAATTAATTAATACTGTTGGGAAGCACACTTTTTATTATAGGAAGTTTGCTTGCCTGCTTCTGTCCTTCAATGGTAGTTTTTGCAGGGAAGTCTCTTCTAGGAATAGATATGTAAAAATAATAACTACCTATAATTATGTGTACATCAGAGAATCAGAATTACTTGTCATTCTTCCCATTCTGTTGGGCTTTAATGTAGTCTTGTGATTTCAGATCTTGATTTGTTCTTTTGATCTGGGGAAGTTTTATGTGTAATGTCTCATGCTTTGTTGTGTACTTTTTGCAGCCACCCTTCATTGGTGGAAACAGACAGAAGATCCAGGAGAAAATAATAAAGGATAAGATTAAGCTGCCAGCATTTCTGTCGAGTGAAGCACACTCAATCCTCAAGGGGGTAAATTCACTTTCTCATATACTTTATGCCTTTAATATATGATTCAATGCTCTCTAATAGTCCAAAACTTGCATAGCTGTGAACTTAATTGTTCTACTTCATGTTATGCAAAAAGTGTAAAATTTGTTCCAACTGTGAAACTTAGTTGTGCTGCTTCAGGTTATGCAATTTTTGCTGTTACTCCTGACCGTCCAGTTGTTTGAATATTCTTGCCTCTATATAACGTTCCTGCT
Source organism: Theobroma cacao (assembly GCF_000208745.1). NCBI lineage: Eukaryota > Viridiplantae > Streptophyta > Magnoliopsida > Malvales > Malvaceae > Theobroma > Theobroma cacao. Next base: position 21,614,027 of record NC_030859.1, read on the forward strand.
CTAGGTTGATGCTGCAAATAATTAATGAGGAAATTTGGATTTAAAAGAGTTTATTTGTCTCTTCAGCTGCTGCAGAAAGAAGCAAGCAAGCGACTTGGCAGTGGACAAGGTGGTAGTGAGGAGATCAAACGTCATAAGTGGTTCAAGTCCATTAACTGGAAGAAACTAGAGGCTCGAGAGATTAGGCCAAGTTTTCTCCCTGAAGTTGCGGGGAACCACTGTGTTGCTAATTTTGAGGAGTGCTGGACTAACATGCCACTTCTTGATTCTCCAGTTGCTAGTCCAACATTCGGTGAGAATCCCTTTAAGGGATTCACATATGTGAGGCCTGCAGCCTCATTTCTTCAGCGAAATGCTTGATGTTGTCTGAGATTTCCTATTCCAATATTGCCAAGTGGCTGAAGATGGCTGTGCTAGCAGGCATCTGTCGTTAAGTTTGTTGTTTGTCTAAATTGTCAGTTATGAACTATATGTATGTGTGTTTTTCCTTTACCTTTCTGTTTTGTTTCGTTGAACCAAACTCTGCTGTCTGCTCTTGAACATGTATTTTAAGAAGGCATGATGGATATTATGAAGATCTGAGCAGTGTTTTTGTGTTGCAGTAGTTGTTTTCTAACTCTGCCCTTATTCTGATGCTTTGATGGTCACAAGGCATAAAAAAATCTTCATTTGTCAAATTGCTGGGGATGTTGAACCGGCAGGACTTATATAAATAGACCTGTCCTGGTATCCTCGGATTTCCATAGTTATAACTGTCATAACATTGATTGAATGTGATGTGATGGCTTTTGCACGTGCATTTGAGTCTTTTGGGGGATGGGTTTGGTTTTCAGTGCACGCATGCACAGACAGGCTCAAATGTATGTCTATATACAAAGCAAGAAAACATATGCATTCTGAAAGTTTTATTTCAAATGTACACAGGGATTGTCAATCATTAATCCTGGATTGGGTTGATCAATTTATCAAATTGTTTCATACAAAGCAATGCAGACCTGGAAACCCCTAAGCAGGAAGAAGAAAAAGAAAGAAAAGAGGATACAAAGGCTCCAGAAAGTGGATCATAAGGAAGATAAACCGCTACTAGCATAGTATTTTAATTTACTTTTTTGGACATTTCTTTCAAGAAAGATTAGGAAGTAGTAAATTGTGTCCATTATTAGAGGTTCTGATGCATGATCCGGCTTCCAATAAGCCTGAAAAGGAAATAAAAATATCTGGTAGCTAAACCATTTCAGTTTCCGGAACATTAATGCCACCTAAATCATTGTCCTCTCCAGATAACTCTTCAAGCGACCGGCCTTTGGTTTCTGGCACCAAGAAAGTGAACAAAAACCCAACCATGTTCACGACAGAAAGTGCAATGATTACATCCTTAATTTTTTTGTCCTCTTGAGTGTATTTCTGGAACACAAATGCAGCTATGATGGCACCTGCTTTTCCTGCAGCTGCAGAGATCCCATGGCAAGTTGAACGTAACCTTGCGGGAAATATCTCGGCCGGTACGATGAAGGTTGTGCTATTGGGTCCAAAGTTGGCAAAGAAAAAGGTGAGGCCATATAGAATGGTGAACAATGTGGTGTGTCCATGGCAAAAGTCCTTGGTCGCACTTCCGGTGCACTTCTCTCCCCTAAGATCATGATAGCGAAATCCAAGGATCGCCATACAAACAGACATCATAAGAAAGCCACCGAGTTGGATTATGAAGCGTCCAATCTTGTCAATGAGGAACACAGTGAACCAGTATCCTGGAACAGTTGCAGCAAGTGCTATCAGGAACATGGCTTTAGATAGCTGGAACGTCTCTTCAATAGCATTCATTGACGACGCTTTATCCAACAGTCCACTTGCGGGGTAGACGTCATTCTGAGTGAGCTGGAGACTATAGAAGGCAATATCCAGCAGGAACCAGGTAGTGCAAGTCCCTAGAAGGTGAGTTCCATGCCTCTTCATAAACTCAGAAGTGAACAATCCATATGATGAATTGGGGTCAACCTTGGCACTTGATTCTGCAACAGTTAGGTCTGTTTCAAGGACTTTGGCCATATCAGCAGCGGCTTTTTTCTGGTCTCCCTGAACCAATGCTGTGAACCTAGCCGTTTCTGGCATTTTGAGACGCCAGTAGTAGGTCAAAGCAGCAGGGACGGCTCCAAACATGAGCACAATCCGCCAAACAAAATCTCCTTCTGGTTGAGTTGATAGCACATGATTGGCGCTAAATGGTTTGGCTGGATAAGCAAGTAAGAATGCCTTGGAGACAATCATTGCTACAATTCCTGCGACAAGTATACCTGTCCCTTGCATTGCAAAGACTGCAGCAATAAATGCTCCCCGGGTTTTTTGGTTGGCATATTCGGACATGATCACAGCCGAGAGTGGATAGTCTCCACCAATGCCGAACCCCAGCCAGAAGCGGAAGAAGCAGAGGGTACCAATCACACTGTTAGCTGTGGAACCGAAGGAAATGCCAGAAGCTATGGCACACCCCACCATAGTGACAAGGGTGATCCCATAAACTTTCTTCCTGCCAAGTTTGTCCCCAAGCCAACCAAAGAAGAGCTGCCCTGCCAACGTTCCAAATAAAGCCACCCCTGTCACAGCACTTTTTATGTCCTTTGGGAAAGTACCTGGCTTGCCAGTTACTGGGTCATAGTAGTACAATCGGGCTATGAGCTTGGATACAGCAGTTATGCAGAAAATATCATAAGCATCAGTGAAAAATCCCATGCCGGCGATGACGATGGCCTTGAAATGGTACCTTTGAGTCCTTGCATTGTCAAGAGCTGATAAAATGGCTTGGCTTCCCTCTCCCATGCCGAAAATAACTTTTGCAAGAATCCGAATATGAGAAACAGTGATGGGCTCACCGTGGAGGGGATTCAATGCCTGATTTATGGAGTGGGGAAAGCTCAGAAAAAGGGTGTCTTTTGTCTTTGTTTTTGACCTATAAACAAGAAATTCTCTTAGGAGCTAAAGTCTAGTTTGAACAGCCAACCAATAAGGAGTATGTGTGTATATATATATATATATATATATATATACTAGTTTATTATCATGCTATGCATTCGAGATAATAAATTATTATTTTTAATTAAGTTGAGAATATTTTGTGAAATAGATATANGCTTATATATATTTCTGCACACTGCATCTGCATTGGCTCTTCCTTGAGCTAAGAATGAGCTGTGGTCATTTCCATTGTCTTATGTGCACTAGAAAACATGAGGAAACCTCCCAACTTTTATTGTTTCACCACTTTTGCGGATCATTCGCTTGAATGATTCCATTCCTTGTCCGGGTGGGATTTCTCCAAAGCCTGGTTTGGACTTTCTTATGCAGATTCTCACCACCAATTGAATCCCATTGGATTCTTCGAATTCCCAATGTCATATATTCCGATTTATGACTTTCTTTTTAAGAAACTGAACGGAAACAACGTTCCTCTGAGGTCCTTAAGAGCCAGCTGCTCAGATTGTAGCGTCATTTACTCAAAATGGAGATATCAGCAAGCAACGCAACAAGACTATTGTGTCTTTACGGCTTTCTGGTGACTTCTCTTCTGTTTTCTCAAATCAATGCAGGTCGTCTCTCTCTCTCTCTCTCTCTCTCTCGCTTTGTTTGTGATTGAGTGCTTGCAATCCCCACCAATTCAGCTATTGCCATAGCTGGTTGAGGTATATGCAGCTAAGATGACCACGTTCATTTGGAAAGTTGTTGTCAGTTTTAGGATCCTTCAAATGAAAATCAGTAGTGTATACATATAAAATATAACTTTATGTGCATGTGTAAGGTCAGATTACACAGTTTAAAATTTAATCATTCTCACTATGAATAATCTCAAATTTATTTCAACTCAAAAGTTAATTACATGTGTTCATGATGACTCCAAAACATTGGATTGTTAATATATTTAGGGAAACTGATAACTTTTAGAGATCTCTAATTCCAGTATAGTCTTCTAGCATTCATTTTAACTATCAGAATCAGCAAAATATTAATAAGTTGATTTAAATACTACAATTCCCTTTTTCATTTTCCTCTCAATTCAAAATTTGGTGGTTCCCTTATACAACTGATGAGTCTACATGAGGAAAATCTAGCAACTCTTAATTAACTAACTACTGTTTTGTTAGTTTCCTTAAGTTAAAAGGGTGGGGTGGGATGGCAGAATAAGTGTCTTGCAGAGAACCCTGCTCTTTCATAATTATTAGCATTCTTGATTTTGCAGATGGAAAAATCAAGCAAGTCACAGATCCCACTGGGAATGTGAATCTGAGTCCATTTCAACAATGGAAAAGTGCTTATGAATGCCTGCAAAATGTAGTTCTCACCCTCTATTTTTTTGTTTTGTTTTAGTTCTAATCTTTTCAGTTTCCTCCTTTCCAAATGTAATTCTTGCATCAAATGCTTGCATTGTATTTAACAGAAATCAACAAGTTGTTCAGACAAGTATATATTAACTGAGGCAGGATGGATGAATATAACCACGGCAGACACAGATGAATTTTGTAAGCCTGGAGGGTGTGGAGAACATACCATGGCAGTGTTGACTTGCATTCATCTGGTTAAACGAGACTATAAGTTTGCCAACAAGGCAACTGTGCAGGACCTCATTGTCACAATCACACAAGGATGCGACTATGGTAATTGTTCATTTTGTTTCTCAGTAACAGCATGAATTTGAGTTTCTAATTGGACAACATAACTTAGATGCTGCTATCTTTTTGTAGGATTCAATGGAACCACAATCATTAGTGACGCCAGAAGGTCAAGCAAGAGTGGAATTGAGTTCATAATTTCAATTTTAGTAGCTCTGTTTCTGTTGATGCACTTCCATGATTAAACTATTATGATCCTTCTCTGGCATAATCATATATAAAAGAGCTCTATGTTAGCATATCATTTGTGCTTGATGCTGAACCCTGTACTTCAAATAAAGGAGCAATTAAGAAGGGTACATGTGTAGAGAAAGGAAGTGTGTGTTTTGTGCTTATGATGTAATCCATTTTGAAAGAGAAATGAAACAAAGCATGATATCAGTCTTGTGGCAAATCTGGCAAGCAAAATACACTAAATAAATTATAACAATATTGCACTATTATGTTATATATGTAGCTAGTATTGTTAGGACAGTAGCAAATAAGCACAAGAATAAGATAAGTCCCAGCTTAGAGCAGGATATCCAAGTAACGAACGACAGGTGATGCATTGATTCAATAATGAGTCTCAGCTTCAAATTGGGGTAAATGAAGAATAGAAGTGGCAATTTCAGTCCACCAAGACTTATTAGGTTTGACATATCAAGCGAGGTCTAGATTAGAAGACACACATAAACAAATTTGTCTCCAGGGAGTCCATCAGAGGACAGACAGACAGACCGAGGAATATTTAGACCAAAGATTGACTTCAAATACAAGCACCTAGGCTGTTTTGGAGTATAGATGATGCTGGCAAATGATGTCCACAGATCCTTGAAATGAAAATGTTTTAAGGCTTCAGATCCCGCCAGTTGATAAAGATCCAGTTAAGCCAAGATGATTTTCATGGCTCCACAATAAGCTTCAAAGGATCAAATCTGCTGACAAGAAAAGAAATACCTTGGAATTACCAGTAAATCCGTATAATAATTCAAAGCACGCATTAAATAGGCCTGGAAGTAATAAAGGAAGGAATTACCCTTAAAATAATTTTAGAAGTTTCACTGCAAGGCTCTGCCATCTGCAGGTCCATAATTTGATGCATTCTTAGAACAATCTATGCAAGGCTTGTTCTTAAATTGTTCCACATGTTGGGAGTCCACCAATGGGGAAGGACCTTTCGAGACCTGGTGGGTAAGGATGCATCACAAAGAGTTCAATCAGCAGCTTTACTAACCAATACACATGGACCAATGTCCAACACACACAGAGGTGGCCGGGCAGGAGAGCATAGTACCTTTTTCCCTTAAAAGGATCATGGAAAAATTCACATGATTCCCTTGCACCAGAGTTCCAATTTCTGTCACGGACAATGAGAATGCCTGGAGAGATGCAAATCAAGAAACTCTTCAAGATGTTATTTTAACTAATTGACTTAATCCTGTCTGTTATATTTGTCTGTGCCTATATGCATCATCAAAGACAAACTTTTTCCAAGTACTTGGTGATTTGATACGAGAATTTGTAGTGTTTATGTTAAAAGGTTCATAGAAATAAAGCCCAGCCTCTAAGTCAGTTTAGTTACAGTCAAACAGAAGTAAAAGGAGCTAAGACTCTAAAGGAGCTGCGGGATCCATGCTGAAAAAGTATTTTTAAAGAGAGCCTTGGGTTGCGAGAAGTCTGTGAAGGAATTTTTAACTTTTCTTTTTTATATTTCTCTTTTAGGTTTTTGATTGGGCAGGTTATATCTATTTAAAAATTTGTCTAAAAAAAATAGTAATTTTTATCCAAATTTAATAAGTACATTTATTATTTTTCGTTAAATTTAACAATCGATTAAGTAAAAAATTTTAATTCAAACATGTATTTAATTGTACAAAAAATCATAAAAGCTTGCACACTTTTGAAAGATAAATGATTAAAATTTCTAAATCAAGAATATTTTGACTAATTCACTTAATCTTATATGATATATTGTCTGTGACTATATATATATATATATATATGCATCAAAGTAGAAACTTTTTTTGAAGATTTTTTTTTTTTTGTAAATTTTATTACAATGTGCCAAAGTAAAAACAAACTTTGGACGTGAGGTTACAAGGATATTAAAATAATTAAGTCACAAGATCAATAAATGGAGGATATCCACACGCATTAGCATTTTAATGAAGACCAATTTCATTAAAATCTCATAGCATTAACTCTACCACCACAAACTAGCCGCAAAATAAATCCAAATCATATTTAAGTGCAAAAATTCATCTAAGCCGCCAATCACCAACAACTGAGAAAAGAGAATACAAAAACCTGTCCAGCCAAGCCAAGACACCAATTACTTGATAGCAGAAAGAATGGATGTCAACCAAGGATACAGAATTTGAGATTCTATCTTTTGATGGATTGTTTGTATCTGTAACTTCAGGGTAGGGTCCTTGCCATTTCGTGTTCCATTTTGTTACAGAATGAGTTTGTTGGTTATGACTTATAAGACATCCTGCAACCAGCTGCTAAATTTGGCATGAAAAAACAAAAATGTGTGTGTATATCCCTTTTCTGTAATTAAGTTTTTGGGCTACTTATCCTCGACTGCAATGATGGGAAAGACACTTTCAGAGCATTGATTAAGGCTAGTAAGAAATTCATGGCAATTTGGAGTAAGTTATTTCCCAGCAAATGAAGAAAAAGAAGCTTATTCTTCCAAAGCTTGTTAGTCCAACAACCTTACGAAGGACTAGAGGATTGAATATTTGAGTACAAAGAGCACAAGGTTCTGTTGCAAATCATGGCATTTGGATGTTTGATTCTGCCTCTGAGGATGTCCGGTTCTTGGATTCAGGTTGTCGAATGTCCTCTATCATTCTAACAATTTCATCCATTTTCGGACGCATTTCTGGTGTTTTTGCCACACATGCTGCTGCAATCTGAAGCATCTGTACCATCTCCTCTTGGAAATGTTGGAATCTCAACAGCTCCTCGTCAACCACTTCAGCAGTCCATTCCTCCCGCACAACAGAACGGGCCCATCTCGGAAGATCAACCACATCATCATGCCCTCAAGGCTGGAGGGGAGCTTCGGCAGTCAACACTTCCAGGAGGAGCACACCAAAGCTGTAAACATCAGACTTTTGAGTTCCTTTGCGTGTTTCAATCACATCCGGAGCACGGTATCCAATGATCCGTGCCATGGTTATCTCTCCCTCTCTGAGTAAAAGCAATAAATAAATAAATGAGTAGGGTGTATCTCTTTCTCTGAGTAAAAGAAAGAGTTTTAGGGTTTGCTTGGCAGCCGCTAGATGTATTAAGATGATAAGAGCTCCTCAAACAGTAGCCGTGAGCTAGCTAGGGATTATCATCTGAGCCTTGGCTTCCGCCCTGTCACCGGTTAGACAAATTTTCTTTTTAAAAAATAAAAAGTTGAAAAGTGTGTCATGTATTTTTTTTTTTTATCAATTTGCTCTCTATATTCAAAATTTAATCAATTCAATCCTTTAAATTTTAAAATTTGAACAATTTCATCCCTCCCCTCCCCTAAGTAGGTGAAAATTTATTAAAAATATCAAACTTCCAAATACAGCTCAAACCCGAGCTGAGCTGGATGCATTTGAATCTTTATATGCATCAAATTATGAGATAAATTAATGATCATGTCCAATGCAAGATTACTAGCAATCTCCCCAAATGCTCATTTAAATCATTCCATTTAAGATTCTCCTCACCTGAGTTTCACAATTCTCAATGTGTCTAATGACATTGTTCGATTCATTTCCCTGAATGCACCGAAGCCCAAAGATGAACAACCAGGGCAGGGCCTGGCCTGAAAAGAAAACAATCTACAAACAGACACAAGTTCATCTAAGCACCACCAAAACCACACCCTTGAATTCTACTGCAAACGGCATGCCAAACAACATTAGCCATATTTGGATTCAGTAACAATGTAACCAACCAGAGTCTTGCTTGAAAGTAACATTGGCAGGCAGCTTGACCTGGGTTGCTGTTATGTGCAGGATGCATAGGTTTCAATTTTTGTCTTGTATCTGGGGTCTTGAAGGAGTATTGGAGGTGTATACTTGTCATCAATGTAAGGGTATATTGCCCAATACCTCTCTCTGTGGGATGTTTTGGTTTCTGTTGGTCCCCATGGAGGGAATAAATTCATTTCCTCTCTTCTAATGAAAGCAGCTTGATAATTAAAAAACAAAAAGCATGTAACTGTTTTGGTTGGTAGTCAAGGATGTTTCAAGCTAACATGATAAACAGACAGACTTAATACATACTCCAAACTTTCCTGCTTCCTTTCATATTACTAACTATTTCTTCACAGAGCAGAGGTTCAAATTCTGCATATAATTGTTTGGGGAAATCATTTTTTCATTTTTAAATTTAAAATTTTCTGTAACCAAGACATCTATTGCAAGTGCTGTTCAAACTGTAATTACATGCAGGAACTAGGAAACAAGTATTTTGCTGAGAGCTAGCTAGAAAAAACCTATGGTGTCAACTCAACACCTGCTTGCCACATTTGCAATTGCTGCTATCTTCTTTGGGAGTTCTACCTTGTCATCACCTACAAATTTATCCACCTGCCGTCCATCTTTAAGAAAAAAGAAAGTCGGAGTAGCATTGATATCCCACGAAGTGCTCAACTCCTGTATAGTAATAGGATCACGCAGCATAAGTCATCAAGTTATCTCTTACAGATTGACTAGTAATTCAAGGCAATAATCTGTACGATTTTGATGCAGTGTTAAATGATAGGGCTAACTGATATAATTCTCTTTCTAGAATGGTGACAGTTAAGGCACAGGGTCCGAAGATAAAAAGACGTAGAATTTCTTGCATTTGAAGGAAGAAAATACGGTTTCATATACAGGGAAGAGTCATGTTATGCACAAAGTATCTTTTGTGGAAAGCTTTACAAGATAAGAAGAAACGTGTTTTTAACTTACAGCAAGCTCATCGACATCCACAGTTAGAAACATGAGAGAAGAGTATTTATCTGCAAGCTCGCAGTAGGTTGGTGCTATTGATCTGCAAGGACCAGACCATAGTGTACTGAAATTTGCAACAAGCTGTTGGAGGAATGTCAAATGTAAGAAAATTAGACCGGTACAAAGTGAAAAATGAAAAATTTGAATGGCTCAAAATGGTTATAGTTGCATATCAGTATTTCGATGTCCACCATTAGCATATATATGGCATTATGATCCAGGAGAACTGAGAAAAAAATGACGCAGGGAAAAGCAACAATGAAAAGACAATAGAAAAACCATCCTGCCTACTGTAAGTTTCATGGCTCAAATAAAGCTAGAGAATCTCAGATGGATTCCAAAGAGCAATACATTGCAACTTTATGCAAACCACTGGAGAACTGACAATGTAGTAAGAAAATATGATATCATCAGCATGCTAGGGACACATGTTCTGAGATGTCCGGAGGAATAGTACTAAACAAGTGTATTTCTGATATGCAGGGGAATAGGCCAAGAAGCTCTTCGAAGATATAACATAAAAAGGACAAAATGAAGACACTTGATGCATATCAATGATCAATCATTTTTTATCTGTCCAATGGTGAAACATAGTACTAAGCAAGTGTATTTCCGATATTGAGATGCTACTGTACTTGTATTTGCATAATTTAGACATGCTGTATTGACCTAGAAATCGTGATTTAGAGCTTGCAATCATGATTTACATTTTGCACCAGTTGAAAATGTCATGACATTTATAAACTTACTATCTTTCCATCCCTGGTTGCTTCTGTTAGTTTTGCCTCCCAGCTCTGAATGGTAGTTATATGGTGAACGTTTCTGCAGGCAAGCCCCACACACCGAGCCTGATGATCCTTACAATCTTTATTATGACATTTGAAGAACTGCAAGAACTGTGCACCAGAAGTGATTTAACAATGATTATGGAATATTTGTATATATACACCATATTTACCATCAAAAATCATCTGAAGCATGATTTCATGGCTTTGACTGATATAAGTATTAAGAATTGGAACCAGGAAACTTCAGATTAGAAACCATAATAACCCAAGACCTAAGAAGTAAGAATACCACATAGGAAAAGCACATCAATGATAAAAGTAGTCTTGTTTTCACAAAGAAACACATAGGTTAATACATTATTTGAAACAAAGCTTTTAAGAAACCAAAGGCATTCCTGTCAACTGCAGGCAGTTATAATATGGAAAAGACAGTCTGTAAGGTATTTGTCAATAAATACAAACACAAAGGATTTGTTGTCAAACTTCTGGAAGTCTCCTGCTGCAGTTACTGAACTAACCATTAGAAGTGACCAGCTTCATGCTAAAAGTAAAGAAGCCATGATTGACTACATATCAATCTATTTTATTTATCCAGGTCAAGTGAAAGGAAAATGAAACAAAAAAGGGAAAGAAAGAAGAATTGGGAGAAGGCAACACTCTTTCAAAGGAAATTCATATGTAGAAGCTTTTGGAAGTGGACGCAGCCTGTAAAGATGTAAGAAGAAAAAGGCAAACTAGAATTTACATCAAAAGCATTCTTTTTGGCCTTGTACACAGCTTGCTTTGAACGAGTCACCTTGGTCCAACGATGTCCCATCTGCCCAACTGACCCCTGTTAATTGAAGTTACAAGAGGCCCCTGAAAATATGATAAAATCAGATTGCATGGATTATTTCGTTATGACTGAAAGAGAGGAACTCTGCTATGATAATAGTAACATTATAGTTCTAATGAATCCTACATGTAAGAAGGGGAAAACCAAAAGATCAAATCTTCACCATTGTTGATTTCAAAGCTCGAAGATCCTCTAATATCCTCATATATTCTGCATTACAATCCCTGGAAAAGATTCCTCTATTGGTTATTCTGTCTACCTTTTCCCTAGAGTTTGGTCCAACAAAACGCATATTGCACTGCTGGAAATATTCATCAAGAACAATGTGCCACCTTACCAGCCTAATGTAAATGGAAGCTGTTTCTCCTTCTCAGTTCAGTTTCAATTCAATGGAGATTTAGCAATGAAAGGAAAATAAAAAGTTTGCGAGAAATCTTTATAAATATGATGCAAATAAAAATTTTGCAGCAAAGTTGATTATCATTGTATGATGAATAAATGACAGGAAAAAAGGCTTACCTTGGGATCCTTTGGATTTGATATTCTTTATAATCAAATCATTTTCAAGGAAACCATGGGATTGCAGCCTTTCATGCCAAAAAGGGAAAAGAGAGCTGAAAATGAAAAGAACTTGGAGGAGGAAGAAATGGAAGAACCAATGGATGTCAACCGAGGATATAGAATTTGAGATGCTATCTTTTGATGGATTGTTTCTATCTGTAACTCCAGGGTCTTTGCCATTTCATGCTCCATTTTTTGACAGAATGAGTTTGTTATAACTTATAAGAGATCCTGCAACTAACTGCTAAATTTGGCATGAAAAAACAAAAATGTCTATTTTCTTCATCTTAGATATCCCTTTTCTGTAATCAAGTTTTTGGACTAATTATCCTGTACTGCAATGATGGAAAAGACACTTTCATCACAAGATTATGGTTTCACAGCATTGATTAAAGCTTGTAAGAAATTCATGGCAATTTGGAAATAGTTATTTCCAAGCAAATGAGGAAAAAGAAGCTTATTCTCCCAAAGGTTGTTAGTCCAACAACCTTATGCAGGACTAAAGAATTGAACATTTAAGTACAAAGAGCACAAGGTTTGCTGCAAATCATGGTGTTTGGATGTTTGATTCTGCCTCTGAGGATGTCCGGTTCTTGGATTCAGGTTGTCGAATGTCCTCTATCATTCTAACAATTTCATCCATTTTCGGACGCGTTTCTGTTGTTTTTGCCACACATGCTAGTGCAATCTGAAGCATCTGTACCATCTCCTCTTGGAAATGTTGGAACCTCAACAGCTCCACATCAAAGACTTCAGCAGTCCATTCCTCCCGCACAACAGAACGGACCCATCTTGGAAGATCAACCACCTCATCATGCCCTGAAGGCTGGAGGGGAGCTTTGGCAGTCAGCATTTCCAGGAGGAGCACACCAAAGCTGTAAACATCAGACTTTTGAGTTACTTTGCGTGTTTGAATCACCTCCGGAGCACGGTATCCCATGATCCGTGACATGGTTACAGGGGCATTCATTAGAGGTGCCAGGCCAACATCAGAGACACAACCCTCTAGTTCATCACTGAGGAGGATGTTGGAGGACTTGATGTTGCCATGGGTGCATTTACCACCACCCTCGGTATGAATGTGTGCAATTCCTCTAGCAGTTCCAAGGGCAATCTTCATTCTTGAATCCCAGTCCAGTGGAGTTCTCCCTGCACTCCGGTTTCCTATCATTGTTGGAAACAGATAAAAAAGCATTCTACATCAACATTTTTGCAGTAGAGTATTTGGATTTTCCAAGTAAAAATGAGAAGTTCCACGTAAATACTAGTGTGGTTCCAGGTGCTAAGTCCTAATTGTTGAATTTGCCTCTTATAATCACAAAGAAATATTTAAAAGAATGAAATCAACAATTATATGGAGTCAGAGCTGCATAAGCATGTCAGAGATAAAGGATTCTCAACTGATTCTGCGTTTGTTAAAGGAATTTTTGAAGAACTTAGCCATCATATGAAGACCATAGCCATCCCTTTTTGTTCTGATATTTTAGGAAAAATAATCACTTAAATGATAGGCTTTTCCATGTTCAAAGTTTAGTTCTCTGTTCCAGGTCGCAAGAATAGAGAAGACAAGAAGAAAAGAAAGTCATATGATGCTAGCTGAGAATGATGCTGCGATGGAGTTGAGAAAGAAGCATACCATGCAAGAGTGAGAACAAGCTGCCGGCTGGCATGTAGCTGTAGACTAGCAGCTTCTCATCCTTTGAATAGTAATAAGCACGGAGTGGCATAACATTGGGATGTCGTCCGACCCTGTCAAGAACTTCCATTTGCTGCTCAAACTCCCTTTTCCCAACTGCAACTTCCTTCAATCTTTTCACTACCACTTGTGTCCCCTCCTCCAAAGCAGCTTTATATGTCGTTCCATAACTGCCCTTACCAAGAACTTCAGCTGAAGCTTTCAACAAATCCTCAAGATCAAAGTTGTAAGAGCATCCTTCAAAGAAGAACAATTTGTTCTTTTCAGCTTCCTGCACCCCACTTCCAAAATCATTAGGCTTCTCACTCTTTCCACCTCCAGAGATTTTTTTCTTCAGCATTCCACTGCCCCCACTGTCTTTCCTCTTCAAACAGTGTATAACGACCACTACTAGCAGTAGAAACAGAAATGCTAAGCCCCCAATCACTATGGCAATGATAGAACCAGCACCTAGCTTGTTTTTCGAAGAAGCATGTCTACTTTGAGAAACTGTTGGTGGGTTTGGAAAGGAAGATGGAGAAGGAGAAGGTGAAGAGGAGACTGCAGAGCAAAGCTTTAGAGGCGAACCACATAAAAATGGATTCCCAATAAATGAAGAAGAAGGAAATCTTTTGAGGGAATTTGGAATTGAGCCAGTCAAGTTGTTGTAGCTGAAATTTAAGACTTTGAGACTTGGGAGATTGAGATAGGGGATGACTCCAGATATGGAGTTGTTTTGGAGGTTCAGAATAGCGAGTCGTGTCAGATTCTGAAGCGTAGTTGGAATGATTCCAGTGAACGAGTTGTAGGAAAAATCCAATGCATTCAGCCGGGGGGAAAGAGAGGCAGGGAAGACACTGGAGAAGTTGTTGTATTGGAGGAACAAGCGGCGGAGAGAAGGAATGGAGGGGATATCAGAAGGAAGATTCCCACTGAGGTTGTTGGATCGAAGGCTGAGGACTCCGAGAGCATCAAGCTTTCCTATGGTATTAACCGGAATGGGGCCTGAAAGTCCTATACCTGGTAGACGGATGGCAATCACGCGGGTTCTATTCAAATCACAAGTTACGCCAACCCAAGACGTGCAAACTGGGGCAGTTGCATTCCAGTTCAGTTTTCTGGCATGTGGGACAGCAGCAGCAAAGTCAAGGAGAGCTTGCCTGTCAGAATTCAGGTCCGCCAAAACCTGAGGAAATTTATGAAGAGGCAATTGAAGGAAAAGGAAGGTAAGCAAGGCAATGAAGGGCTGGAACTTCATGGACATCTGTTCAGTACGAAAGATAGGCAATGATGCCTTTCTGACTCGAATACTTGCTGCTGCTCTCCTGGTTCAGCTATAGAAAACGATGCAACATAGTGAGCTGAACACGTATCAGGGAAGCAGGGATCATAAACTTAAAACAACCACATAGGCAAATAGATATAGTGGTCTGTCCTTTCAACTTAAAGGTGCTAAAGCAAAATTATGCAGCCTTTGACGGTGTTAGCACTGTAGCAGTTTATGCATAATTTGGGTTTGGAATTTTTTTCAAAGGCAACATAAAAGATGGACTTTTCGGCATTAGTAAAGCAAAGCTCTAAGAAGAAAATGAAGTTGGCCCAAAATTTAAAAATTTACATGCATTTTACAAGTTAAAAAGACATAAAAGAAATGGGGTCATTCATATTCAAAAGCAAATTGGTAGGAAAAGAATCCAAGGAAAAAAAAGAAAGCATCATCATAAAGAAAAAGCAAAAGTTGCATTATTCTTTGTTCAGTAAAGAGAAGGCCTCATTGCAGGAAAAGTAATCTCTTTAGCACCCCGGCTATAGAGGTGTCACCAACTCATGTAGTATCTCTCATTATGTTATAGATTATGTTAGCTTCCTTTGACTGTTGGATGTAGGCTGAGGGCTACGGAGCAGATTTCTGGTGGGGAGCACAAATCAGTTAAAAATGGGACAAGGAAGCTCTTCTGGGAAAGAACACTGACTTATTTGAATGACAGAAGATTTTTGTATAATAATTGACAATGCCTCAGCTATTCATATACTTTTTCTTTTAAGTGGTGAAGTGAACAACTGATACTTTTACTCGATCTTTTCCAGGAGCAGAACAGTGTTTGGAACAAAGAGTGCATACTTTCATAAGTAAATTTTGGTTTCAAAATGAATCATATCTCTTATCCCTGCAATTTACCTGAGCAATAATCACCACTCTTGGAGTAGTAAGCCCAGGATCAGTTACCTCATTCCCCTACCGGTTACTGGACAGGAAATCATTTCTTTTCTCATCAGTTCTCTGGAAGGATTTTTTCTGAGAAGCATCATGTTTTCTCTAATGTGCAGGAAGTTGAGAATTCGCCGTTGAAATGTACAATGGAGATAAAAAAATTTATGTCATCTATTAAAGTCCTACTGTTCATATCAAAATTAATGCAGCAGAATGAGCTGCTAGCAGCACCAAACCCAAGTTAGCTGCGACGTCTTTTTACTAGCTTTGAGATGGTAGCCAGCCAGGTTGGTGTAACTAACTTGAACAGAAAAAAAAAGGTGTTGCCTAGTGAAAATAGGGATCAGATAGCTTTGTGCATGCATAGGCACCAAGGTTAACTAGATTTTATCCCTTGACTTCTTTTCTGCTGGTGCTGTGGGCAGAATCCGGTCACTAGTCCCAAAAGTGATGGTTTTCTCTCCCCTTCATCTTTTACATGTACAAAAGATAAAGTGAATTTCTTTCTCTTTTGGGATAAAAAGTGAATTTAATAGAGCACCAATCATGCAGACTTAGCCATGGCATTTAAATTTGAAACATAAATGCTTGTTTGGGTATTCCATTTCAATGCCTGTAAACCATTCTACATTATGGTCCAAGTACATTATTCTGAGTTTGAATGGGATGAATTGAAAACACAGGGGGCATTTATTGAAGGCCTTTAGACCTTGATTTAACTTGATCATAATCAACAATCTTTGGCATGAAGGAGACACTGCTTTAACTCACGTGGTAGGTTCATTTCCCTTTCCTTTTTGTCTTTAATTGTAAGTTGTAAGAAGTAGCTAAAAAGAGCATAGTTCTTGTATCAGCAAGGCCAAAGCTAGTTAGCTTGCTTGAGGGGGCAGTTCCAAGTAAACAACGGCTATTTCTGGTAGAAGTCATTATCGAACTTCATTACCTACGTGTGATTGATAAAACAGGGCATGAAACAGATTCCAACCTCCATAGCAGGGAATTGACGAACTACTAAGAAATTTAAGACTGATTGACTGAACCAGACAATGGGGCCATGATTAATGGCAGAGGGTAGTTGGCAGTTAGCAGGCGGTTATTAATATAGCATCTTAGCTTGACATCAAAAACTATCATCCTAGGCTGTGCTGGTAGTAACTGAATCTGCGAGAGTTCATGATTGATTGCTGATTGGTTTTGGTTTCTGTATTAGGAAAAGATACTTGGATCCAACGAGCTAAACCCCCAGAGAAATGCTTTGGGGCTGGAACAACATACTCACTTCTCTAGAAAAGCTCTAAGTTTAGGCATCGTTTGTACCCGCATTAGCAAGCAGAAATCGCCTAGCTTTACTAACTTTGGGAAACAGAACAAGGTTATTTCATCCAGCGAAGTAATACATGCATAAACTTAGCATTGGCTGGAAGTTTTGCCAGTTGTTTCTTGAATGGAGATCAGCAATAATAACAATAAACCAACTCAGTAAAATGTCAAGATTAAGTAGACTTGAGTCGCAGCAATTTGCTAAGGATGGTGAATGGAAATTAACACAGTTGTTTGTGTATTATCTATCCTTATGCAGAGGAGAAAGATGTCACTACTTGGCTGCCATCAAACTCAAATAAATAAGGTGCACAGACACAGACTAATCCCGTTCCAACACCATATTCCCAAGCATACTATGATAGGATGGCAATCTTAGACAAGTTAACAGTGAATGGATTGCAAAATTGGATTTACCTCTGCCAAAAATAACCTGTTTTCTTTGTGGCAATAATGATGAAATCAGAGATCACATCTCTTGTGCTTGCCCTTTTTCTGAGGTTGGAGTAATAGTGAGCATAAATCACAAGTTCAGAGATCAGCTGGAGACTGGGACTTTGAATACCATTGGGCCAGCAGTCCCTGAGGGGCATAAGTTTTGCAGCCTTGGTACTGAAACTTGCTTGGAGAGAGAGAAACCGTAAGAAGCATGGTAGCCCTGCAGATACGATCAAAGGCCAAACTAATCGATCCTTGCATATGCAATACACTCAAAACAAAATCTATTCACAGTCACTTGTCCAAGGAGTCATTGGAAGAGAAGAGAAGGGTTAAGATGGAAAGAATGTTCTCAACATGGTAAGATGAATGGCAAAAACTGTATGTCATGTATGCACAGTACATCAATTGTAAGATTTATTTGTTACAATAGGGCCATTTGACTATAACACCTTAAAAATATTTGCAGTGGCCACAAGCAGTATAAGGCAGGTGAACCTTCTACAGATGCAGGGCACTCCTACATCAACTCAATTTATCCAGATTTGTCAAAGCCTCAAGCAAACATTCAGAAACCTCAGTGCACAAAAGAAAGGAAGAAGGGGCAAGAACAAAATCTAGCAAGCAATCATTGATTGCCACCTTTTTCAAGCTTTTCAATTTCTTCACGGTGCTTCCTTTCAGCCTCTTGAAGTTCTCGCTCAGCATCCTCCTCTTCCTCAATTTGGTCAAGGTCATCAAATTCCTTGGTTGCTGCCATTGCTTTCACTACAGGATCTCTTAGCTCAGAGATTAATCCACCACCAACCTTGTACTCTTCTTCATCACCAATCAGGAAGAGCCGCTGATCAGGCCCTGATGCCATGGGAATGTCTACTGCTAATAGTTTCATAACATACTGCAAATAGTAATAACAAATGCTCAGATAGCAGGAATATACCACCAATACTTCAATAATGGTATATATTCTGTATTCTTTCATTTTATACCTTCTTTATTTGTATTTGAGGAGGTTTAAGCTTATGAGTCAGAAGAGAAAGAAAAGGAGCTAGGGAACTATAACAGAAAGCTTTATATGTTTTCAAGAAATGGCATGACAAAAAGACATTAATATTTTATTTACTTAAAAGAATGGCAGAGAGAAACCACTTCATCAGCTGCCTCTATATGAGTCATCAGAAGAAAACAGAAGAGATTCCCCATAATTATCTACCGTAACATCTGGAATATTTGAGAGACATAGAGGAAGATGCACTCTATTGTATCTAGGACTTTGAATTCTATTTACTGGGGGCCCTCCCTCTTCTCTCATCCAAAGAATAGGCCCCAGATATTTCATACAGATAGATTATCAATGATATATTTGAGAGTGAGGCATGCGAAAGATAGCTTGGTGCTTTCAGTTTTGAGTTCTAAGTAATTTTAACTTAGAGAAAAATGATAACTAGAAGAAAAAGAATCCTAATAGTAACAGCCCAAACATGGCCAATAGATAAGTAAAAGAAGTTTTCATTTTTAGGGTATAATTCAAGAAACTTCAATGAAAACTAACAAATAAGATCACATGATCAAACTGTGGTATTAACTCATAAATCGAAGTTTTCCTACCACGTTGGATGTGGATAACCAAAAATGATGCTTTCTCTATCCTATGATGGGTTTATAAAAAAAAATAACACTTTAATCACTTAACATCCAAAATCTTTAACAGGGAGAAGGGCCTAACAGTTGATTTTTAAGGAAATGACCAAATAAGATGAATAAGTATATGAGTTAGATATAAATCTTAACACATGACTTGATTAATATTTTCATATTTGTTGAAGGTAAACATAAGGATAGTTTTGTCATTTTTTAAAAAAATTGTAATACTGCAAACCACTTAGTTTTACACATTATCTCTCAGACCAAAGGGAATGGGATAGTGGTTCCTGCCCACAATGCAAGGTTTACTGTAGTAGGTTCCCCAAGAAATAATAAATATTAGCGAGTATAGAAGCAAACCTGGCCCTTGTTCTTCTTCACTTCAACACTCACTAAACCCTTTCTCTCAGAACCTCGGATAGGGAAGATAAGAAAACACCGCTTGCTCCTAAGTTTTAACTTGAAGTTCTTCACAGTAAGTCCACCTCCAGACATCACATAAGCCCTCAATTCTGTTCCGGTAAGAGGTGCACCCATAACCTCAAGAATCCCAGCAGCCGTGTTAAGCCTTCTCATGGCCATTCTATAAACTTTGTCAGGATTTATTGTGAACCTTGAGCGAAAATACAGGCCCTGAAGATGATGAAATGAACAAGAAGCAGAAGAGGTAAGATGGCATTGTTCTCCAATAAAATGTCAGAATCATCAATCCACACAACAAGCAAAATAATCATATTCATGAACTGAAGCCCTAAACATGGGCATTACAAAGAAGCAATCTTTACTTTTGTAGGAGTATAGAAACACATTACTCTACAAAGCAAGGTTTTTTCTGCTTAAAAAAAAGGACCATCAGGATAAATGAGATGACAGCCAATTAAACAGGATCAGCTCAACAGCTAATTTTTTCAGATATTTTGTTTATCCATGAGCATTGAATCTAGAAACTAGTAAGTGTACATTCATGCCATCATTGCTAATTTGCAGGGCATTGAATAGTAACTCCAAATACAGAGTATCTCATTAGAAGTTGCAAAATTCTACTTTCAACAAATCAGTGCTAAATCATTTTCCCAAAGTTCATTAAATTACAGTTCGTATATATAAAGTTCTATAGGCATTCACCCATGAATATATGAACAACTCAAACAGCAACTCAATCACGGTGCCAATGATTCAATGTCAATCAATCCATAAACAGAAGCTAATGGTGGCAGTTATTGTATGAGTGAAGCAGTTAAAAGCCAATGCAGACAAGGCGGAAGATAACAACTTACAGCGAAAGAAACAATTGCAGTGGAAAGGGCAAGAAAGCCATACTTTGCCATTCCTTCAGAGAGGCCAATAAAAGAGTTAGCAATACCGAACATAATCCTCCAGAGCAAAACACAGAGCAGAACTCCTCCAGCACCAAACAGAATCAAGTAATTCTTCTTGAAAAAGGCTTCCAAATGTAAACCAATAGCCTCACGGTACCTCGACAGAGTGGACCTGAAGGCATTAGCCGGGTTCTGGAAAGCGTTTTTGGTGAAACTCCCACCAAATTTCTGACCGAAATTAGAGGGTTTAAAGGAAAAGAACCTCAACCCAGACGGGGAAAAGGGGTTGGGTCTAGCAATGTAACGGTTTCTCAAAGGGGTAGTTTGGTGGGCTGAGCGAAACAGAAATTGGGAAAGACCAGCATTCGAGGAAGTGGGATTTGAAGAGAGTTGGTGGAAACCATTAGAACAGGAGGAGGAAGAAGAAGGGATGGCAAAGGGGTTGACTCGATGACAATTGGAATGAAGTTTGAGGAAAGCATAGATAAGTCTTGAAGAAGAAGAAGAAGAAGACGAAGATGGCTTCCACATTTTCAGGTTCTGATTATTAGATTCACAGGACGCACAAACTCTCAAAGATCACAAAAAGGGAAGCTTACTTCACAGATTCAATTCCCATCAATTGAAAATGGGAGATGAACAACTTAACCCAACCTATCAAAAGATTGCTAAAATGATTCTAATAGAATAAAAAAACAAAACACGCAAGGGGGAGGGGGGGGGGGGGGGGGGGGGGGGGGGGATGCGTCGGAAAAGGTGGAAGCAGAACCGTCTCACTCTTTTTCTTCTTCTATTTATTCACTTTCCTTTTACATTACTTTCCCCGTCGCCACAAGGCAAGTTAATTCGGGTCGGCTTCCCCTGCCATTTTTGGTGTTTCGGGTCTGTTTTTCCATCATTTTATAGAAGTAATTTACTAGTTTGGGTTGGTTTCTTTTTGCTTTGATTTGTATTTCAAGTGAGCTGACAGCTGCGAAGCTTATTGTGTCAATAGAAGCTGAAAGCAGTGGGCTCGATTTGGCATTTGATTCCCCATAAGAAGCACTAAGTTCATTTCTGTTTTAAAAATTTTGGTCCCATTTCTTATAGCTAAAGGATCCAAGGGCTTCAATCACTTGAAATTTCTTCAACTCAAAATCTTTGAAAACAATGGCTTCCAACAGGTAGCAGTAGGGGCTTGCAACAGGTCCGGTACAATGAAAACAATGACCAAAATCAGGAAACTCCTACTATCCAGCTTCCTGCCATATTAACTATATCCATTCATCAACTACATAATCAATTAAACATTGAATCACCTGCACAAAACAATTTCTTAGACAATGTTTTGGTAGAGAGGGGAAAATGGATTAGTCAGAGACACATCAATAAGGTAGGCATCTCAAGGCAACAAAATTGAAACAATAACAAACTGCAATTCCATAACAAACTCGGTGCCATGGTGTGAATAACAATTCACAAAACCAAATAACCTTAACACAATATGTTCCACTAGGGAAAGATACACAGCAAACTACAATAATAAACTAGAAATACGTTCAACAAAAGGGTTTGGAGAGCATTTCAAAATTTTCTAGGTAGTTGTCTACGCTGATGCATGTAGAAAAGCTCTTCCAGGTTGACGATTTGCCAATGGTCCATGACACCCAAGCAGCTGCACATGGTAAAATCACAATTTCCACTTTAGAAAACCAATAACGATGAAAGGCCAAATCCACTAGTAAGCTTGATCATAAGCAAAGAGCATTTTGTTGTCTTAGTACAGTCAATAGTGTAACAAAGGAGGGTTGTATTGAATACACAGACATAAAAGGACAAACTATTGGCAAAATGACTTTGTTAGAAAGAGATAATATTCCACCATATCTTTAGTAATACTACCTTTGCATTGACACCATCTGGCACAATCCTGTTCTCAGACTTCCACCTCAGATAATCAGCACGGCTGTACTTGGTAAAACCCCTGACAATGACAATTATAACAATATCATAAATGATCCTAAACTATATTTCAAGAACATAGGTAACTTGATGGTTGTGCATATGTCCTGAATATATATTAAAAAAGAGCAAACATCAGACCCCATGTTTCCTATAAAAATTTATGCTCTTACAAGATTGTCAAAGGATTTGTAAGAAAAGAGATTAATATTTCTATTTCCTTATAATGCAAAGCTCACTATACCCTTCCCCCAAAGGAAAAAAAAAGGAGCAAGTAAAGACCTAGTTCAAGGCATGTTTCCATATGCAAGAGTTTTAACCAATCTTCACCTAAGTTAAAAACTTATGAACATATATCAAATGTTGAAGGCGCATTTTAAAATCAAGTAAACCTCAGAAGTTTCAGAATTCAAAGTCTAAAAAACAAAAATGCATACCACTTCCTGCTAACAATAATCTTTTGACGACCAGGAAACTTGAACTTTGCACGGCGGAGGGCCTCCTGTGCATGATGGCTGTTGCTGTCCTTACAACGCACAGAAAGCAGGACCTGACCAATGTTGACTCTTGCACATGTTCCTTGAGGTTTCCCAAAAGCACCCCTCATACCAGTCTGAAGCCTATCAGCACCAGCACATGAAAGCATCTTGTTGATCCGCAGAACATGGAAGGGATGAACCCTCACTCTCAAATGGAAAGCATCCTTCCCAGCAAATTTGGCCATGTACTTGTTGCAGGCAATTCGAGCAGCTTCCAATGCCTCACTTGAGACATTCTCTTTCTCCCAACTGACAAGATGGACACAGAACGGAAACTCGTCGACCCCTTTTTTCTTCATCCCAACATCATAAATTCTAATCTTAGAATCTGGGACACCACGGCAGTATCGAGATTTTGGGTATGGCTTGTTCTTGATTTGGCGATAACATCTTGCAGGCCCTATAAGAAGAATATTAGAAAACCAGCTCAAGCATGACACTCAAAGTCAACATAATACAACAAATAGCTTCTTAAGGAATGCATGTTAGAACCATGAATGTTACGAAGCTGTTTAAAAGAGATGTTTCTAGAAACATTAACATAAGCCCATCCCAGAAGAGAATATATAAATAAAATGTTAAATATGTTGTATGTCAATTAGTTTAACCAGCCCCTGCAAACAAATCCATAATGCTTTATAAATTCCACAAATGCAGCAAAACAGTAGCCCATGGAAGATGATCCATAGCACACATTCCCAATGATTTTTGGGTGGTATTTGCAAGTAATAACTGAGTCCAAAATGGAAAATAGCACCTTATGATAGAAATGACCACTATAATATTACAAAGACCAAAACTATATATACAGGTTCTTGCTTGGTGCAACAAACCCAAAAAACTGAAAATCATTATATGCTAAATTGCACTCAATTTCTAATTCACATCTCAGCCTTTAAGTTACCATTCATGACCAAATTTTCGTCATCATGGAACAATTTTATCATGGCAATCCAGAGATGGACATGGTGCTGGTTGTGGTGACAGCATGTGAATGAAACCCAGAAAAGATAAGAGTGAAAATTGAATTTTGAAGAGCAAATTGGGTAGATTTAATGGGTAAAACATTTCCAAATTCCCCAAGCCCCATTTTTTATCTGAGAAAACCCATTAACACAGTTACAGCGTCGAAAGGCAAATGTAAAAATTCATCCTTGAAAATAAAGGGAGAAAATTGGATCAACCATACAAAGGAAAGGAAAACTCAAAACAGCATTCAACAATATTCGAGAATGATAATACACCACTAAAAACACAAGCAACGTAAGAATGATGATAGCAGTTAAGATTTCAAAGAAGAATTATAGTAGCCCGCAAGCAAGGAAAGAAGGAACTCACTCCTCCCCATGTCGTCCAGGAAAGAATTGAGAATAGGAGAGCGACGTAAACCCTAGGCGATTCCCATACCTCTTTTATTTAACTACTCGTGCCATGACCCATGGGCTCAATGCAGCTTCAGCCCATTCACTCAAGTCAAGGAGCCCAAACTACTTTTGTGTGAGCTGATATTGTTTCTTTTTACTTTAATTTGACATGTTGGGTGGCTTCGAGAGAATTCGAAGATCAAATGGCATCTATCACTAAGCAAAGCTTTGATATGTTTTTTGATCAACAAAATGGCTGTGTTCTCATGATTGCAATCCTATATATAAAACCACCATGCTTCAATCTTATTTACTTGCCTATGAATACATACAGAATTGGTTGGAAACAGTATCTTTCATTGCAAAACGACCAACGATCAAATTCCCAACAAACACGAGAAGATAGAGCCAACTAGTATTGATCTTGTCAACATAACAGAGGTATGGATACTACTTCTACATTATCGTTTTTAGTACATTATCAATGAAGAAACTGCAAAAGTAGCCATGGGGTAAGCTGCACGGGCTATCAACTGAGAAATTAGGGACACAGGCAGCATAAAGTCCACACCAACAACACAGACTAGCATCATAATTACATGAATGAGAAACACTTGAAGCAGACAAAACAGGGGAAAGGTGGCAACTATTTTAACAGAATTTGAAGAGCCCCTTTCCATTTTTTGATCTTTCTAGATGTCCCTCTCTTATTGTACATTCTTCCAATCTTGGTGATGCTGGAAAATGAGATCCTTGGTTAGAAAAGAACAATTGTTCCTGCCAAATGGTTGCCACTACTCTAGCCTTTTATGGGTATCTGAAATAGAAATGAAACAAAAAGGGTCAATTCAGAGAATAATAAATGCATGGGTATCAAAAACTTTTTAATGGTTCTTTTGCTCACTCACCACTTGCAGAGATTTTGGTATCTTGCTGTTTTCTTTCTTCGTCAATGATGCTATGAAACACTATGATACGATCTTCATCTTTCAATGGATGAAAGCCCGCGCAAACAGCTGCTGCTTGTAACTTCTAAAACCATGTTGCGTGCCATGTTAGAGGAATCCAACCGGAAAAAGGAGAAAGAGATACATAGGCCAAAAAGTCCAATAAAAGACTCCAAATTAAATAGATCGAGAAGGAAGACCTACGAAACTTTGGAATCACAAGAATCTCAGTGCATGTGGTTGCAAGGAGAGACTCTCAAGTCACGGCTCAGATCTTAGGCTGGAAATACATGACAAATCAAAGATATGAGGAATAAATGAGGCACCAACACCAACTTGGAATTTGATGTTTCCCTCGGAAGATTCTAGAATGACATGCCAACTTTATGCACTTCATCAGAAACAACAAACATAGCAGGAAGCAAAAATTTATAATATGATTTGGTAGAGTTTTTACGCACCACGTAATTGCAATTAATGAAAGAAATACATAAAATTGGAATATAATCTCCATACCTGTGGAATTATTGAAATTTCATCGGGCACTTCCCTTGAAGAAAATCTTCATGAAATCCCCTACTTCACCTCTGAAAATTGCGTACAGGTGAAACAGCTTAACAAGTTAGGCAATATCTTGAAGAAATCAACTAATAATTGCATGTATTGACAATCAGAGATTAGCATCTAAGCAGATAATATTCTATAACTAACACCATGAATAAATGAACTGTTTCTTGGAGACACTCTATCTCTGAATATCTAAAAAAGGAGTTGAAAGAATGGACCAAAAAGCATAAATTAATCTCCAAGATACAAGTACCATGAAAACTATTGATTGGCAAGAGAGGAAACTGTAATGACAAATTCCAAAGCCATCCCAATTTTGCACTAAAAGGTTCCAATAATGTGATTCTAGTTGCCACATGCAGGATGCGATCAACCATCATCCCCTATATATCAACATGAGTAATTAGTCCTTGATTTATTAAACAGTCATCTATCCCTCTGCAGTCTTTCCTGCTGCAGTTACAGTCTTATTTATATTTCTTTAGGCTGATGAGGCATTTTTTTTATTGATGAAGGATTCTGAGACATTTTTGGCCCACAATTCAATGGGCCTGGGATGTCAAGGATGCTTCTAATCAATGATCAACCTCATTAAAATGGAATTGATTATATTTTGAATTCTAGAATCCACTCTTGATAAGTAAAAATGTGAAAAGAGTTATTTGATTATCCTGATAGCAAAATGAAACATCAAACTTACTAAGGGTTCTCAATGCTTTCTTGATCAAGCTAGTGAGACATTGATTTAATGAACCAATAAGTCAGGATGAATGTTTCATTCTACAGAAAGAGCTATAAGCTGTACCTTTAAGGACTAAATATCTGATGGTATGAAGAGCTAAGAAAAATGGAAGCAGCATCGCCCACTGAGCTATGAAAAAACTTATTCATAAAAAATAGCTCAGCCCACAGAAGCAGCCACATCAGGAATGTCATCAGAGCCAGATGAGTCCACCAATAGTTTATCCCTCAAATAAGTTTTCAAGAACGAGTGATGAGCATCACCTACGTTTACACCATATGCAGGCCCCTTGGAGAATTGAGCATACATTGCCTCATCAGGAATCAAACCTGAATTCCACATTTCAATAAACTGATTGAGGGCTGAAGGATATGGATATGATCTGAACAGCAATTTAGTTACACTGTTCACTGTATTATGGTCCAGCTCAACCTCTGCCTCACTGATTTCTTGCAACAACTGTTTGACCATTTTGAGATCTCTCTCCTTGCAGAACCCAGAGATAACCAAATTATATGTGTGTGCATTTGGCAGAACACCAAGTTCCTTCATCTGGCTGTACAAAGTAAAAGCTTCTCCTACCCTTCCACTCTTGAGAAGTCCAAAGATGGCAACATTGTATGATACAACATCTAAAGGGTATTTCTCTACAAGCACCCTCCTAAACAATTTAATGGCTCTGTGATATTTACCAACTCTTATGAGCCTATCTATGATAATAGTATGGACATGAGCATCAAGACCAGGGCAATACATTATTATGCTTTGATACACATTAACCGCTTCATCAATTCTTCTTGCTCCACACAGTCCGCTAAGTAATCCAACAAAGCTATACTTATCAGGTGTAAAACCTCTATCAAGCATGTAATCATATAACTCCACAGCATGCAATGGATAGCCAGCCTTGCAAAAGTAGTTCAATAGTGAGTTACAAACTACTAGGTCCCCTTCTATTGCAAGTCCACTTGCTATCTTAGGTAAAAGAGAAAACCTCCTAGACAAACATATGTTGGATAACAAAGAGCAAAATGTATAAGAATCAGGTAACAATTTTCTTTCTGGCAAACTTACAAAAACATCAAATGCATCATCATACCTCCCAATCTTAGACAAACAATCTATTAACACATTACAGAGAATCAAGTCAGGAACATATCCATCAGATTCCATTCTATTTAGAATGCTAAAAGCAGTACTAACCATTTGGGAATCCAAGAATCCCTTAATCAAAGTGGTGTAAATCACAACATTAGGAGAGCAACCAGTTCCAAGCATCTTTATAAACAAATCATTAGCCATATCAGGCTGACGCAATCGACAAAACCCATCTATCAATAAACTCCAAGCATTTACCGATACAGAAACTCCCAAAATAAGCATCAAACTCAACACTTGATATGCCTCTGCTAGCCTACCCATTTTACAGAAACAATTCAAAATCATCTCCAATGTCCTAACATTAGGATAATGCCCCTCCCGGAACATTCTTCTGATAACATACTTCATATTAGACAAATCTCTCAACTTGCACAAATTACATAAAGCAGTATTAAAAGTCAAGAAATTTGGGAATCCGGTTTCTTTCAAAACCTTGATAGCTACATCAACATGCCCGATTTTAAACAAAACATCCATGATTACATTACGTGCAAATGTATTTGGAGTAAAACCAAAAGTAGCCATTTCCTCAAAAGTCTCAAAAACCATTCCATATAATCCACCACGCCAATAAATCCTCAACAAAAGCAAGAAAGTTTGTGGCTTTATCACACAGCCAACAGTTTCCAATTCCCCAACAATGCTTCTTACAGTTACATACTTTTTGGTTAACTGAGTGAGAACATTAACCATACAATCAAATGCTTCAGCATCATGAAAATAATTGGGTTGCTTAGCACACCATAAGAAAAAGCCCAAAGCAATCAAATTAGAAGGGCAGTTCACTAAAGTAGAGTGAACAATCTGAGGAGTGATAGTAAGTCTCCTTTTTTCCCAAGAAAAACTTTGACTTTTGTCAGTTGAACATACCTCTGGTGACGAGAAATGGCGAACTAACACGAAAGGCAATACTTTGAGGATCTGGGTTCTTGGTTTTGAATGCAGGAAGCCCCTGTTGTATCTCCATAGCATATTTATAAGCGTGCAAAAGGATAGGTAAAAGTGCTGAAGTAGGTGACTCGTGATAAAATTAAAAGAAAAAAAAAAAGGAGAGAGAGCTATGGGATTTTCCAACAACATTAGCAGGAAAGAATGGTACTTTCAAATGCCAAATGTGAGACAGTGAAGCTTGAAGCTTCTGACACAGAAAGGGTTTTAGGCATTGATGCAGTTGCTAAACCTTGGAGATGAAAAAGAAAAAAGGGTATCTCGCTCTTGATTGCAAAGGATGGAAATTTAGTGGATACAAGCGACTTGGATGTATTTGACAGGCTTTTTTGAACCGAAAAAATGAATAGGATAAAGAATTGAGTTGTTATTTGTGTTGGAAAACGTATTCAAAAGTCGACAAGTGAACAAAATTGAGAGAACAATTCGTCCACGAAAGAGAGAAAGGGAAGGAAGACACAGAAAAAGGACAACGGCAGAGAACTACTTGGATTGGTAGAGATGGGGTAACGGCGCCGCGGGGAGGGAAAGGGTGAGACAGAGAGGTATGCTACGCTCTACTAGCTTGGCGCCGTTGGGCAAGGCAGGCACAGAAAAGGAAATTAAAAAAAACATAAACAAATTACACCTCAGCTTCCACAAGACCGAATTTAGCCACGTGGATCATGACACCTAACCAAATTATTTCACGTGGCAGTTATCAACTATGAAATATTATTAAGTTAATTATAAATTTGACTACTCAAAATATAAATATAATATGTATGAAGTCATTTTGCTGTTAGTTATCAAAATAATTCATACATGATAATTTTTAATTAATTATTACGGGGTTTAGATTATGATTAACACGGTAAGACTACATCAATTTAATTTATTAAATCAAATTGTTAGAATCCAAAATTAGATCAAAAAAATCCTCCACTGACATTAGACATTTGATCAGATTGATGAGAACACTTAAAACATTTGATTCATTGATTAATACATAATCTATGATTATGCTTATTTTTCAATTTCTAACGACTAAAAATAGGAGAACAATATTAAGAATAGAGATAGAAAATTGAAATGATCTATCGTAAAGATTGGAGGTACAGGAATCCAATGCTTCATGTCTTGCTCACAAAAACCAACAAATGACAAATCCATTTCATTTCAACTTGGTAATAATTCTTTAGATTGTATAAGGTTGGGTAAGTGCAGGGAAACACAGCATGCTTCCATCAGCCTTTTGCCTATAGTTTATTCTCCTCTGCAAGCCAAATTGGCAAATAAAAAAGAAAAAAGTGACAACAATTTAATCAGATTTATATAACATTTATTGTGAGCAAATAGTCTTGTATTCATTAAGGTCCTGCCACAGAAAGACTTTGCTCCCCTTCAGATAAGAATCTCAAAATTCTGCAATTTTCACAAACATGTGTATCCTTGTGTGACATAGATAGTCTGGCTCCACTCGTCGCCAGACGCATCACTCTAATAGTTAGCATGCACAATCTTAAAGAGCCAATCCACCAATTTATTTTAACCAAAATGGAGAGAGTGTTCCAAATTCATTATTCCAGATACATAACAAAAATCCAACTCAAGACTCATCCAGTCCCAACCAAAAAACATGGTTCATCATTGCGAGCAACCTCAATAAAGCTGCATCTAACTTATGAAAACTCTAAGTTCTCATAAATTGGCCGCTTCCCACTGATTTCAATACCTGTGTGCCAGCTTCTCCTTTTCCTGGTAGTTTTGGACATACCTGCAACCAGTTGCATAGAGCATGTAAAATAAACTATGATACATGCAAGCACAACTACAGTGTAGTTCCTTCATAAATCATAAAGAAGACCTACAGCTACAGAACATAAAAGTACTTAACATCTTAAGATTGCAATTATATTGTCAACAAACGCAGCCTGAGTTGTATACAGAAGGCATGTTCCTAAGTTTTGTGCAGTTTCATCAGCTTAGGACAAAGAATATCAACACACCTCCAAAAAGTATTATGAAATTGAGTTTGATATGTAAAGCTGCTAGTTAACAGAGAAATTCAACATTATGTAGCTCATAGCATGTGTTTTCATAAAAAAGTGTTGTGCACAGTTGTAATAGGCTAATATGATGTAGGTAAGAAAGTAGTAAAGAAAAATTTAAGACTAAATTTATAGAAAATTTGTAATTGTGGTCTTTATTTGCCGTTGGACAGAATTAGGGCATTATTCAAGCAAGAATGGATCTATTTGAGTGTTTGCCTTAGGTAAAGAGTTGCAGGATTCATTTTACTTTCTGAATTCCTTGAGTATTGAGTTCAGACATATTCGGCCAATTTCCAGGTTATCCAGAAATTTCAGAATTTGAGCCTCAGGGTTTATTTTAGAGTTTTCTTCTGTTATAATGTTTGCCTTTATGGTTTAGGAGCTGTTTGAATCAATTGGTAGTTTCCCATTTGGATTTCTAGTCCTTCCGTATTACTAGAAATCTAGAAACAAGCATGCAAGTTATCTAAATTAATGGAGAACAATTTTATGAGAATTTTGCTGCTATTCTTCTCTCTTTAGAATAGTGTGAAGCAATATCTAACACTAGGTGCAAAGTCTTTTAAGGCCTTACTTGTGAAGCCTTTGTCATTATCTCCTTCTTCTTTAAGCCTACAAGCAGCCTAAACCATTCCCTTGAACCTTACTTAAATTAATTGTTCATGAATACAGTTTGCAGCTAAAAGCCCTAGAAAAAATCACTCTTTTCCTGTCTTGAACCAAACGAAGCTAAGCAACAAATTTTAACTATTTTCTCCATCCAAGAAAGCCCTGAATCATAAGTTTTTGAAGTTGGAGTGGACCCATGAGGTTGGAATTGTGGTCTTTATTTACTATTTAACATTGTACTGATTTAGCATACTATTGGAGCTAGAACAGACATTAATTTTAAGTTTATTTAAGAAATGAATGAGAAGCAGCAACCAACCCTATCAGCTCAATTACCTGTATCTAGTTAACTTAAACTAGCTAGAGATCGAAACAAATGAAATTGTGGAAGAACTAATTTGATAGCGATGTTCATATACATATAAAAAAAGGTAATTTTTACTTTCTAAGATTAAAAGCGATGGCCTTCATTGGATTCCGAACATGAGAAAACATGAAACTGAAATCAAATCCATAAAAGAAACAGAGGCAGTTATTACATGGAGATTAGATAGATCAGAGATATGATGAGAAAACGAAAAACCAGAAACAATGATGTGATGGAAAGCCTAGGTCAAATTAAGAGAAATCAGAAACGGAAACTTGGGGGAAAAGATTATATGAATCGATAGTAACGGCAATAATAATAATATAATTAACACGGAATAAATGAAAAAGAAAAAGGCGTACGTATAGGTTCCGACGAGAGGGCCGAGGAGGAGAGTGGCGCTGATCCAATTCTCGGTGACCTTGTGGGTGATCTTGGAAGGCAGATCCTTCCACAGGCCACTCAATATCTTCTGCTGGAACGGAGACAAAGTGTAGATCACCGCCCTCATCTTCGCCGGATGCTTCCCCATTTCGTTTCTTTTCTCACTTTCCACGCTTTTCCGATGAGCGATTGACTGACTATCTCTATTCTCAACAAAGCAGGGGAAAGGGAGGCGTGCGTGCGCTTATTAACAAAACAAAAGCCCTTGGATTTAGCCCAAGTGGCTTTAGTGTTCTTGGGTTTAGCCCAACTGGTTTTAGTGTTCCTGAGTTTGGCCCAAGTGATTAACCTATTTAAATATGATATTTAATTTATTTAAATAATAATAAGTTATATTTATAATTTAATTTTATATACTTCTTTATAATTTTAAATATTTTTCATGTACTGTAAAATGTGAATTCAATAATCTAACTAAAATATTAGTATTTCTACTGAAAATGTTATAGAGGTTGAATAATATGAGTTAAGTTGTTAATACGATCAATAAATGTGCCGTATATGAGTTCGGTAAGTCGATCCTTATAAGAGATGAATTTTTTTGTGTCATAAACGAGTTAATGTGATTACAATATAAACACGATTATACAAAATTTAAACTCATTTAATTTCGTATCACGATAATGTATCGTACATAAATTTATTACATCTATACATGCTTCGAACCTTATTAGTCTCATTGGTTGCTTGTCATGATTAGTAATTGATGACATGACACCTTGATCTTATAATCAAAGGGAGCATTCCACATGTAATTATTCGATTATACAAAAAAAAAAATATTATGTATGAGTTCATCACTTATAAAAGTGAAATCTATATAATATTTTGATCGATCTTACATAATTTGTGATTATAATTTATTAATTTTAGTGCAATAATTATAAGAGGTATGCTCTTTGTAGTAAAAATGTACATATTAAATTTTGAATTTTTTAAATAATATAGATGTCTAATATTTTTTTTTTTAAAATAAAATTATAATATTAAAATAAGAGTATTAAGTATCTAAAAATGTTATTTTAAAATATTGAGAATATGATAATTATGATATTATTAAGTTAATTTTTGTCCTTAAATTATTAAAAATCTCTTATATATACATGGTTACCTAATAGAATTGCAATTTCTAAAGAATGAGGTAGAGGTGCTGTTGCACCTTCAACAAAGAGCTAACAAAGAGGTAACTACATATTGAAGTGTGTCTAGGATCAATTTCGGAAATTGCTGAGGTGACTGTCTGTCATTCCCGTAAATGACGGACAAATTCTACCGCTCAATTTCAATCAATCGATATCCGACATATATTTTGTTGGGTTCTTTGATCATTTTCATAGTCCTATAAATTGATGATTCTGTTATTATCAGAATACCAGAAAAAAAAGAACACAAAGACTGGACTTTGTTCATCATCATTGCTTCCTGTCACTTAGCATAAAATTGGCTGTCTGCGACCCCAAAGCTCTCTACTTTCCACAGTTTCCTTCCAACCCAAAATTGTATTTGGATTTTGAAGAGAGGAAAGAGCCGCGAAAATGAAAATCTTAGAGGTTCCATGCTTAGAAGACAACTACTCCTATCTGTGAGTCTTTTTCTCCTTTAATGATTGGTTCCCAATCTTTAATTCGAAATTTTTAAACTTTTTAATTAATTAATAAATGAAATAGGATCATAGATGAAAGCACAAAAGAGGCAGCGGCGGTGGATCCGGCGGAGCCGCAGAAGGTGGTTGAAGCTGCCAATCAGCAGGGAGTTGTTCTCAAGTTGGTTCTCACCACTCATCACCACTGGTAAGCCCATCAGCAGGGACTAGTTCACTGGGAATTCGAATGTCTAGAATTTAGGGTTAGGATCATTCATTGTTCCAATTTCATTTCTTTGCAGGGATCACGCTGGTGGGAATGATAAGATCAAGGGGCTGGTCCCCGGGATTAAGGTTTACGGGGGTTCCCTGGATAATGTCAGAGGCTGCACTGATCAGCTCCAAAATGGTGATAACTTACAACTTACCTCTCATATCAACATACTGTCTCTTCACACCCCTTGGTACATGCCCCTTCTCTTCTGTTTACTTGTTTGCTTATTTCTGCCTGCCACACTTGGTTCTCTTTCTGTGTCTCAATTTTTTGAAACCCTCTCTTTTCCCCGACTTCCTTTCGTCAGCCACACCAAGGGTCACATAAGTTACTACGTCACTGGCAAAGAGGGAGAGGACCCTGCTGTTTTTACTGGAGATACACTCGTAAGTTCAAACCTGGATCTTACTTATATGTGTGTGTGTGTGTGTATGTATTTGCAGTTACTTGTTATTAAAAGAGAAGCCATTGTTACTTTCTTTTTGGTCTTTTGATGTAGCTCATTCTAGTCTAAAACTAGTTAATTGATATGGTATCATGATCTATTTGGTCCTTTATTCTGATTGATAAATTCTTAGTGGCCCATTTACTGTAATCATGTTTGCGTTGGATATAATTCTGGCAAGCTTTTCTTGGTTGTGTGTAAGATTTACTTGCACGGATCATTTAAGCTTAAACCCAATCCTTGGGATTTCACCTGTTAGCTTATACTTTTAGGTATGAAGCTCTATCCCCTAATCAGAAAGCTTTTGGACGGTTAGGAGGTGGATCATTTGTCTTTCTCTTGTTTACTGGTCTGGAAATAATTTTTGTCATTTTCCTTGTTTCTCATTTTATAGTTCATTGCTGGTTGCGGGAAATTTTTTGAAGGCACAGCAGAACAGATGTATCAATCACTCTGTGTAACCTTGGGTTCACTGCCAAAGCCAACTCGTGTTTTCTGTGGACATGAGGTACAGAGATTTGCCCATTGCCTTTTCTTACCTGTCACCGAGCCCAATTGATAGAGATACTCGCTAAGCAGCTAATTTTCCCATGTCTAATGTAGGCATAGGCAGGTAGCAAGCTGAAAGTATATTTCAACTTTGATTGTGCAATTAAAATATCACAGATTTTACTCATATCATCATCAAAATAACATTTTTGTTAGTACTGGTATCTACCTATATATCTAAGTTCCTACATTTTTGTTAGAACTGAAAGCTGGCATATAGTTCTAACCTTAGCAGCATCAATCAGTGCTATTTGGGTTAATTTAGCATACAAGGTAATTAATCATCTTGAGCTAGAAAACTAGCAATGACTATTTTGTGAAAGCTGCAGTATGTTTGCTGTCTGTGGAGTGTCCGTTGTGTACAAAATTATCTTGCTGTGTTGAAGATGTCTAGCCTGTGAAATGGGAACCTTGGAGTGAGAGGGATTTTCCATATTTCTTTTTAAGTCTGTTATGTCTTAGTTGATTTCAGTAATTGGTTGCAAACTAATTTGTTTTTGTTGCACTGCTTCTCATTTCTGAAGATTAATGAAATGTTTGGACCTATGTTTCTCTAGTACACAGTGAAGAACCTGCAATTCGCATTGACAGTTGAGCCAAAAAATGCAAGGATACAGCAAAAGTTAGCATGGGCTACTAGTCAGCGACAAGCAGGTCTGCCCACCATCCCCTCAACCATTGAGGAAGAATTGGAGACAAATCCATTTATGCGAGTTGATCTACCAGAACTTCAGGTTTACTCTTTACCATAAAATTCATCCCCAATGTGACAAATCTCAAGTTGATTGTCATGAGATACTATTTCAGATTACATGTCAAGCTTGAACTAGTCTTAAGATGTTAATGTTTCCCCTTCTTCATTTGGTTTCTAACCATCTTGTAGTTCTTCTTGCACTGGGCTGTTGTTTTATGTCTCCGCATTTTACAGGCTTTCTTATGTGGAAATTTTATCTGATTTCAGGGGCGCATTGGTTGCCAGTCTCCTGTTGAAGCACTCCGGGAGATTAGGCGGATGAAGGACAATTGGCGAGGCTAAATGGAGGAGTCGTCCCAGATGTGTATGAACTACAAAGGAAGAAGCTTTTCAAAAAAAAGAAAAAAAAACTATAAAGGAAGGAAAAAAAAAAGGACTCTCCATCTACCTCCTTTTCTTTTTTCTTGTAAGAATAAAACATGTTTGCATGGTGTTGGAAGTGGGTTGGCAGTTATAATTATGTTGCCATTGAACATGTGAAACTGGCATAATCAGGTCAACTAGGGACCAATGTTAGTTCGTGGCATGAACTTGTGCATGTATTATAATATTTTCCCCGTTTGATTGTTTTCATTTTTCTTTTCCGGTAGCCTGTAATGTGATGCTACTATTTACATGTGGAGTGCCTGTGGTCCGCAGGGTAGACTTAGTTTAACAAAGTGTCTTCCGTTTGATCCGAAGTTTTGCTATGGTCCGAAGAGAAACTTGTATTCAGAAAAGAGAAACAGGGTAGAAGACCCAAAGCATGTCACTCCACAAAAATTGCGAAGTGTTATTTAAATGGTGGTAGTTCACCTAACGCTAGCAGTTTGTTCGACTTGACAAAGCATTTTAAATGTTGTTTAAACTCAGCAAGTGGGAGTGGTTTCAATATTTTCAATGCATCGGACAGAGTAAGTCTGCTTTGTCATGTGATGCAAACGCTTGTTCAATGGTGTAGGATTAACAGAGATAGCTGCTAAGCATTAAAATCACTTTACAGAGAGAGAGAAGGAACCTTTCTTTTGCTTCTCAATCACTTATACTCGAACGTTTTGACAAATACAATACTTTGATGGAATAATATCTATATATATATTTACTATGTAATAATGGTATATGGAATATTAACCCAAAAAGGGAAAATAGTTATCACTATCAAATACTTAATTGAAAAGGAAACGTTAATAAGGTGGGAAGCCCAACAAGACTTTTTTTCCTACTGGCGTAAAGGGCAGAGGAGAACGCGTTTTTGGGATTTCTCTTTTGTCCTTTTTTGTCTCCCAGGGGCCACGGGGCATTGGCATTTGCAGAGTGAAGCAAGGTATGGCAACTTGCTGCTACAATATATAAACAAAGGGAATGAATGAATGATCTAATTATAATATTTAACTTCTTCTCTTCCAAATCCAATACCCCATTTTACTTCTCATAAAATATGGTCTCCCGAATCTCAGTCTACACCGCTTGAAACCATTTTTGTTTTGGTCTCCAGCAACTCTGTTTCCGCTGTCTCCTTCTGTCAGTTTGACTCTTCAGCCTCTTGCCTGCAGCGTTTTGTATTGAATTTGTCATCAAAGCTCTCCCTTTTCATTCCCACATTCTTCTCTCTTTCATTCGTTTCAGAAAAAAAGTCATCTTGTTTCTTTTTTTTATTTATTTAGCTGTTGGTC
Organism: Theobroma cacao; assembly: GCF_000208745.1. NCBI lineage: Eukaryota > Viridiplantae > Streptophyta > Magnoliopsida > Malvales > Malvaceae > Theobroma > Theobroma cacao. The sequence goes on from NC_030859.1 coordinate 21,651,368, forward strand.
TGTGAAATGTGAATGGAATATCATACTGGGATTTTTTCAGAGTTGTAAATAAAACAAGGGGCTTGTTTATGATTTTGGAGGGTAGGATCTTGTTATAATGGAAACGTCCCCTCCCATCTCTGGTCCTCCCTCACCATCACCAACTTCTTCTTCTTCTGTTACAAGCAGTAGTGGTGGTGATACCAGTGATTCTTCAAGAAGCTTTGCCATTCAAGTTCCAGCTCTAAACTTGTTCCGATCACCCCTGTCCCTCCTACTGGAATACTCTGGCATTTTTTCCAATCCCACCCTTAATCAACCTCGTGGGGTTTTAGTCAACACTGATTTGCAACCTCCTGCTAATGCTGCTTCTGGGGCTGGGGAGGTTTCTATTCAAATCATTGGGCCTGCAAGAGCTGAAGAAGACAATGCCCAACCCTCCCTGGACCACGATGGAGTTGAGGAGGACGATCCTCTTACCGGCAGCAGTACCAGTAACGAGGAAAGGAGTTCCAATTCGTCTTACCAGATGCAGAGTTATGATGTACAGCGCATTGCGAGGTGGTTTGAGCATATTCTTCCCTTTTCATTGCTATTGCTGCTTGTCTTCATTCGTGAGCATTTACAAGGTACTCCTCCTCCTCCTCTTCTTCTTCTTCTTCATTTACCTCGCTCTTTGCCGTTTTTTAATTACTAACTGAACTGGGGTGTCATTCATTTGGTCATTTTAGGCATCAACAAAAATGTTACTACTATAATCTTGCGCTGTTTTTAAGGTGCCTCATTATCTGCTCATTTGATTAATATAATCTAAAGAATTTGATGCCATTGAGGCAATGGACATGGATGTGTTTCTTAGCATTCTGTTATTCCTATTTGGTATCTCATTGTTGGCTGTCCTATGTTATGGCATCCCCATGTTTTTCCTCTTTGATTTTGCTTCACAAACAGTCATTGGTTTTGAACAAAGGTTGCATAGTCTTTCGTAAGTATGGGAATTAAGTTGAATTTGGATGATCTTTACATGTGTTCTTTATACCTTTTAGGACTGTCATCAACCTGGTTGAAAGATTGGCAATCTGTGAAGGCACTCTAGACGGTTAGAGAGAGAAAAATTGTGGAGAACAAATTTTTGGTGTTTTATACGAGGAGTTGAGGTTTCTTGTCTTATGAGGGATATCAAGAACTTCATAGACATTTGGGATTAGTGAGTTACCTTTCTTGTATTCCTTGTCTGTTGAGTTTGGGTTGTTGGCTAAAAATTGGAAATTTTGCTAAGAGCCAGGGTACTGTTTTTCTCTTGCATTACATTTGTTTTCTTTTGATTTTGTCCTAGTGTGTCTTTGTAAGGGATGTACCATTCTTGATTGGTCCTTTCTAGTCTTCCTTATGCTAAATATCTATCTAACATCAAGAACAAAAAAGAGGAGGAGAAAGAGAGAGAGAGACAGAGAGACAGGGGTTGGGGGGTACGTTGCAGAAGGAGAGAGAGAAAATGAAGAGTCAAACATCAGACTTACTGTAGTTGTGCCTTGGTTCTTACCATCAGAACCAGGTACAGTTTAAGTAGTATCTCAGCCCTGCATGAGTAAATAGTTCTATCTCAAGTTGTTTATAATTTACTGTCAATAGCCTAAACTCTTTTATTACTTATTATTTGATTGTGGTGGCTTGCAGGTTTTGTTGTCATGATTTGGGTTACAATTGTCATGTTCAAGTCAAATGTAATCCTCCAAAAGCAGACAGCACTGAAGGTGCTTAAATGCGTCTTTGAACTTTATCTTTCTAAGTCCTTTGGTGCCCCAGTGGAGGGGCAAAACCATGAAACTTAACATTCACAGGTTTTGCAGGGAGAGAGAAAGAATGCAGTTCTAATCACATACTCAGTACTTTTTATGCTTCATGTGATTGGTGTTTATTGGTGGTATCGGGACAATGATCTTTTATATCCTCTGGTCATGCTTCCTCCAAAGACAATTCCACCTTTCTGGCATGCGATATTCATCATTCTGGTAAATGGTATGAATTTGAATTATAATACTTGGGTTCATTTCTATTAACATTATTCTAATGGTAAGATAAAGAATGTATGGCAGATATTCTTGATCTTGTGTTCCCTTCATATGACTGACTCTTTTCATATGGTGCTGCTGAAATTTCCAAAGAGAATTAATATGCTGTTGTATGCTGCTGTTTAAAATTTATCATTCTGAATAACGTTTCTGTTGAGTATTTTATATACGTAACTAAATCCTTATTCTGCTTTACTATTTGTTGAGCTTTTTTGCCATCTATGTAAAATACTTCCTAATTGTTATCTATGTGATGCATTGTTCTTCATATTGTAAAATCAAATGTCAGGAATGTCCGGACAGTTTAGAGTTTACTTTTATTAATTTAGTGATCTATTTAACTTTCAGATGCAATGGTGCGGCAGGCAGTGATGGCATTTAAGTGTGTACTGCTCATTTATTATAAGAATGGCAGAGGGCACAACTTCCGCCGACAGGTATTATGATGTTCTGCACTACAAAATTACTTTGTCATATTTATATAAAACTGCAACTATATCCCTCTTCCCCTCCACACACCCCAAACATTCAGCAACGCAACAAGGAAAAAAATAAAGTAAAGAAGCAAAAGGGATGAGCAGAAACTAACTGTTGGTGTATTATTTTCAAGGGACA